>NW_026610890.1:0-105000 GCF_029499605.1 Hyla sarda
TGGGAGTTAAAGTTATACAACATCTGGAGGGCCACCAGTTTGAGACCCCTGATATACTGCATCTCCAAACTTGTTACCAATTGTTAATAAAAGTTTTCTTATATTATTTATTATTCTTATATTCATCTCCGCACACTGGACTTATAATAAATGTAATATTGTCCCTGACGTTGTATATAGGGAATGTAACGCGTCAGGTTCTTAAATCTTAATATTTAACCCTTCAGGACCCCCCCCCTAAAAAAAAAAATCCAGCTGACCCCCTAATAGGTCCTCAAGGGTCCGCATTTGGCCCCCTTTATTTTTTTCTTATAATGGTGTGTGATTTCTAATCACACACCGTTATATATAAGTTACACCAAACAAATTAACTACATACTTCCCTGATAAGGCCTCTGGGGGTATTTTTTTCTCTGGGTCATAGGTCACTGAGTCACTATCATCGGGGACTTTTTTATGTTGCCTCAAATGCGCAGCGTTCTCTCTCCACATGAGCGGCGCATTTGAGGCAACAGGTTAGGGACGGCCACACACGTCACATTCCCAGAATGATGATTCAGAGCATAGGGTTTGGGGCGGGCATATTTTTTAGTTTTGGCTATGCTCTGGGTCATCATTCTGGGAACATAACAACCTATTTGTAATTTTACGTCCCACTGTACCCCATTTTAGTAACTCAGTGTACCCCATGTAATGTTCCCTGAGGGGGGGGTCCCACTCTTCTGGCTCCATAGGCAGCTATGTAAATACTCGAGGCCCCTGACTGCGCTCCTGCTCCTCCAAGACCTGGTGTGCACCCGCAGAGCTGTTTATGTCCTAACATGAGGTATTTTCTTACTCCAAAGAAATGTATGTACAAATGTACAGTGACATTTTATCCTATTACCATCTTAGTGTAAAAAATCTAATTTTTCCTTTTCACATCCCATTATAATGAACATTTATCAAACACCTGTGTGGTGTTAAAGCTCACTGTACCCCTTGTTACATTCCTTGAGGGGGTTTAGTTTCCAGAATAGTATGCCATGTTTTTATTTTATTTTTTTTGCTGTTCTGGCACCATAGGGACTTCCTAAATTCGACATGCCCCCCAAAAACCATTTCAGCGATATCTGCTTTCCAAAAGCCAAATGTGACTCCTTCTCTTCTGAGCATTGTAGTGCGCCCGCAGAGAACTTTTTTTTTTTATTCTTTTTTTTTCTCTTTTCTTTTTGTATATTCATAAACATATTGGCATAGAATTGTAGGATTATACATTTACAAAAGTTTAAAGAAAAAGAAAGAAGAGAACGGGAAAAAGCAAGAAAGGGAAGGGGAGAGAGAAAGAGGAAGAAGAAGAAAAAAAAGGGGGGGGGAGGAGACGGAGTTATTAAGATCTAAATTCAAGCCATTTTGCCCATATAGAAGTAAATCTTGACAATTGGTTATTAGCAGAAGCAATGGATTTTTCCATACTATAATGATAGTGGATTTTATTGATAATATACTGAAGGTCAGGTGTTTCTACGCTTTTCTATTTTAGTGCCACTGCCGCTCTGGCAGCTGTGAGAAAATGTCCCACTATAACCGCATCTGCATAACGGACCTCCTCGAGGCCCAGGTTCAGTAATGCCACTTCTGGGCCCCAAGGGGGAGTGTAGCCTATAATTGTACGCAGAGTAGAGTACACTTTACACCAAAAGGGTTGTATCTCTCTACAATCCCACCATACGTGAATCATATTGCCTTCTCCTTCATTGCAGCGCCAGCATTTGTTAAATTGGCCTGGGAACATTTGTGCCAGTTTATACGGTGTTAAATACCATCTATATAGAATTTTTCGAGCTATTTCTAAATGAGATATATTATGGGAGATCTTAATATTCAGACTTAATATTCTGCCCACAGAGAACTTGACATCTACACATGGAGTATTTCCATACTCAGAAGAGAAGGGGTTACAAATTTTGGGGGGCATTTTCTCCTATTACCCCTTGTAAAAATTAAAAATTTGGGGAAAAACCAGCATTTTAGTGAAAAGAAATTCCTAAATGTGACATGCCCCCCAAAAACCATTTCAGAAAAACACTCTCCAAAATCCCATTGTCGCTCCTTCCCTTCTGAGCCTTGTAGTGCACCCACAGAGGACTTGACATACACAAATGAGGTATTTCCTTACTCGAGAGAAATTGGGTTACAAATTTTGGGGGATTTCTCTCCTTTTACCCCTTGTAAAAATTCAAAAACTTGGTCTACAAGAACATGTGAGTGTAAAAAATGAAGATTTTGAATTTTCTCCTTCACTTTGCTGCTATTCCTGTGAAACACCTAAAGGGTTAACACACTTACAGAATGCCATTTTGAATACTTTGAGGAGTGCAGTTTTTATAATGGGGGTCATTTATGGGGTATTTGTAATATCAAAACTGAACTGGTCCCTGAAAAATTCTAATTTTGAAAATGTTGTGAAAAATTGGAAAATTGCTGCTATACTTTGAAGCCCTCTGATGACTTCCAAAAGTAAAAACATGTCAACTTTATGATGGAAACATATAGTAAACATATTGTATATGTGAATCAATATATAATTTATTTGAAATATCCATTTTCCTTATAAGCAGAATCAGAATGAAAAGTAAAAGCATCCCAGTTATTAATACTTAGTGACAGTGGTCAGATGTGCAAAAAATGCTCCCGTCCTTAAGGTCAAAATGGTCTGAGTCCTTAAGGGGTTATAATGCATCAGCTGGGGACTCTATATGACAATATGACGGTGAGCCACCTCAGTGGATTCCTCCTTGTCTACAGTCAAATGGTGTGGTGGAAATGTCCAACCTAGACACTGTGTATCCTCATCTCTGTCTTTGTCCCCCTCCTACTGCTATGCAGAAGGATAGCACTAGCCACAAGGAGAGACAAGCTTTAGAGTGTGTTGCCAAGGTGGTGGAGGTGGAATCTGTGGCCGAGCTTAGAACTCGCAGGACTGGTGGTGGTTGGTGTGATGAGGATAATTTAAGGTGTCATAATGGCTATGCTGAGGGCAAGCAAGGAGCCCAAGAAGTTTATGAAGAAAGGAGTAGTTTGGATGAAGAGGAGTTTGTTTTTGAGGATATTGTGTGGGAGAAGACATGGGAACCAGTTGAGGAGGAGTTGACGTGTTCAGAGCAGGATGGTTGTGGCAGTATCAGCGAAGAGAAGCATAGCCAAAGTAGGTGGTAAAAACTGTGAAATGTAACAGATGTAGGGCTGCTGTTCTGATGAGCTCAGGTGACAAAGACGCTGCTGCATGTGTAGGTTCTATAAAACACCTTCCAGAGGAGGAGCACAGTCAGGTGGAGCAGTCACTGCCCGGTATTCTTTTCTACCTTACCAGATGCAGATAACATGGTACTATGTCATCTGTACATACAGAGAGTAAGCCGTGGCCAGGGTCCGAGTGTAAGAACTACGTCTCTATGTAACCATATGGAGTGTCACCACATGGGACAGTCAAGACTGTATCAGTTGGAGAATCTATGTCCTCCAGACAACAGTATTTACCCTGTTGTACTGCGCCTTAATTCGCACCTGGTCAAGCTGTTGGTAGGTGTTCCCGCACCATCTTGTTGACTCCACGGCCTTCAGGCTTCTGTGAGCAGAACAATGCATGCTACCGTAGATACATGGAGTAGTAGCTATGGCCAGTGCCAATACATGGCCCAATGGTTCAACATCCTGCAGAATGAGGCTTCACTGTAACAAGGCCATGTAATTTTGGTGACACCACCACAGTTGCACCAATCAGGTTGAACTGCTTACACCACCCGCCTATCCTCCCCCTCATGCGGGTCCTCCTCTTCCACAAACATCTTGCATCACCCCACAGGGAAGAGCGTATCTTATCCCCCTCCCTCCTTTCATCACTGCATAATCAAGCGCTGCCATGTTGTGTTACATCTGCTGAGCCTGGGAAACACACAGGAAGTTTTATCACACTGGCTTTTTGGTCGTGATCTGACATTAAGAAACGTGGTCGCTGATAACAGCACAAACATCATCAAGGCGCTGCGTCTAGGTGGTATGACTAACTATCCCTGTTTGGCACAAGTGCTAAATCTTGTCGTGAAGTCTTTCTTGAAACTTTGTGGCAGAAAGTGTGCATTCAGTTCAGCCATTCCTATGCTCTTAACCCCTTAAGGACGCAGGGTGTACCCATACGCCCCCGTTCCCGAGTCCTTAAGGACTCAGGGCATATAGGTACGGACCGTACCTCTGTGTGTGGCCTGCTCCACCACTGATCAGTGTTTTTTGTTTTTTTGGGTTCAGGAGGATGCTTTTTTGGGGGGGGGGGTTAATCGTTTTTTTTTTTTTTTTTTGTGTTTTTTGTGTGGGGGGTCTGTGTACGTGCCAACAGCCACTGTTCTTGACTGAGTGGCCTGACCCCCCACTGACTTTTGCACTCCCTGCCACCATCAAGCACTAATCAGTGTGCACACCACTGATTATGTAAACGCTTTTTTTGGCGAAGGTTTTTTTTTTTGTTTAGTTTTATTTTATATTTTTATATTTTTGTTCTTAGGGCGGGTTAGGGTAGCACCACACTACATGCAGCACACACACCAATAAAGTTTTCCCCCACACATATACACTTCATCCACCATTAGAGTAGGGAAATGGCCCGCAGGGCATTTTCAGCAGAGGAGGCATATGTCATACTTGCCTCCGACACTGAAAGCGCCTCAGAGGACAAGGAAGACCCCCCTTCCTTATTTCCACATCCAGAACTAGATGATGAGCCACCAAGGTGGCGGAGACGCCGCCATGCGAGGCCGCAAACCTCCTCTGCTCCTGACCCTGTGCCCCATGCTAGTATGAGTCCCCCTGGCGCTCATACTAGTTAAGCCCCCCAGCCAAGTTCACTGGTGCCTGGTACCGGTGAACTTGTCTGGACTAGATACAGTAGTGATAAAAAAAATATAAATTTCGTTAAATACAATTTTTTCCAAGAACATTTTTATTAATTTTTAAACAGAGATGAATTTATGTGGGTGGGCAGGGAACTAAAAATGTTGCCGACAATAACAAAAAATTTAGAAAGGGGCCATTTAAATGTAAGTATTACATATAAGTTTTTAATAGTAATGTATTTGAATAATGTGTTTAATAAAGTGTGTGTGTGTTTTTAACTTTTTTATCCTTAATTGTTTAGGTAGTACTACTACTCCCAGCATGGAACAGACTGTTCTATGATGGGAGTAGTAGTACCTGTACTAATAGACAGATCGCCCCAGGCAGCACTTCTGACACCCAATGGGATCGTCTTATCAATTGCAGAGATGCGGAGCGGCTTTCTCCTGCGCTGGCTTCTCCGCACTATACTCCGGCCGGCCAGTGATGTGAATAGAATATCACTCATTCATATTTCCCGCTGAGGGCTGTGATTGGCTGCAGCCATCCGGCCAATCAACACTCTGGGCGGAAAATATTCACATCACTGGCCGGCCAGAGTATAGTGCTGAGATGCCAGCACAGGAGAAAGCTGCGCCGCATCTCTGCAAAAGATAGGACGATCTCATTGGGTGTCAGAAGTGACACCCGCTGTGATCTGACCTTAACTGCAGGTACTACTACTCCCAACATGAAGCACACTCTGCTCCATGCTGGGAGCTGCAGTACCTGCATTAATAGTCAGATTGCAACAGATGTCCGAAGTGACACTCGGGCCATCTGTCTATAACTACAGATACCTCAACTCCCAGCATGTAGCAGAGTGTGCTCAATGTTGGGAGCAGTAGTACCTGCAGTAAAAGACAGATCGCAGCAAGTGTCACTCCTGACACCTGTTGTAATCGTCCTGATGTGAATTTCGGGACTCATCTGTGCTTGTGGCTACAGCTTGTAGCCAGGAGAACAGCTGATGCTGAGCAGTAGATATATACATTGTATATATACTGCCCAGCAAGAACTTACAGTGGGCCTGTATACAGTATACACATGGGTATACAGTATACACATTGCTGGCTCACTTAACCCCTTGCTGGGCTGTGCGCTATGCACCAGCCCAGCAAGGAAAAAGTTAACTTACACTGCTGGACAGTGTAGGTTAACCCTTTGAGCAGTATACAGAATATACAGCTATCTATAGATAGCTGTATATAGTGTATACAGAAGATGAAGTCCCCTTACCTCCCTCGAGTCCTGGCTTGTTCCGTGTAGCTCCGCCACTAGAGATGACATCATTAGGGGGTGGAGCTTCAAACAGGAGCCAGGTTGGTAAGTTTGAGGCTTTGTTCACATTGTATGTTTTGTATAATGTGGACACACCCTCTGGCAGTGTCTTCCCAGACAAGGAGACTCAAGCTGTTGCTAAACTACAACTCCCAGCATGCCCAGATGCTACCTGTTCGGGTAGACATTGCATTATGGACGCTTTCCCAGCGGAGAGCGCCAAAAATGTACCAACCAATTTTTGGTGTTTTTTTTTTCCGTTTCAAATCCGTGTATGCAGAGGATTACGGCAGATTCGGTGGATTATGGCGGATGAACTGGTTTTCTTTTCTTTTAATACAATGGCTAGCAAGGACTGTGGGAGAGTGTTTTTTTAAATAAAATAATTTTTCCAATGTGTCCTGTTTTTTTTTTTTTTTATTGAATTTTCAGGTTTAGTAGTGGAGGCTGTCTTATAGACGGAGTCCATTACTAAGCCGGGGCTTAGCGTTAGCCCCAAAAACAGCTAGCACTAACCCCCATTTATTACCCCGGTACCCACCGCCACAGGGGTGACGGGAAGAGCCGATACCAACAGGCCAGGAGCATGAAAAATGGTGGTCCTGGGCCTAGGCGGTAACAGGCTGGCGTTATTTAGGCTGGGGAGGGCAAGTAGCAATGGTCCTCACCCAAGGTTGGCGAGGACCATTGTTACTGGCCCTCCGCAGCCTAAATAACGCCAGTCTTTTACCACCAAGGCCCAGGAGTGCCATTTTTGACGCTCCGGGCCTGTTGGTACCGGCTCTTTGTGTCACCCCTGTGGCGGTAGGTACCTGGGTAATAATTGAGGGTTATCGCTAGCTATTTTTGGGGCTAACGCTAAGCCCCAGCTTAATAATGGATTCCGTCAATAAGACGGCTTACACTACTAAGCCTAAAAATTCTATAGAAAAATAAAATAAAAAACAAGACACATTGGAAAAATTAGCCCTCCTATAATGTGAACAGACCCTTCTGCCAGTGTCCTCCCAGACAGGGAGACTCCTGCTGTTGCTAAATCACAACTAAAGCTGGGAGTTGTAGTTTTGCAACAATTGGAGGCTCCCTGTTTGGGGGTGACATTTCATTATGAGCGCTCTTCCCAGCGGAGAGCGCCAAAAATGTACTAACCAATCTTTTGTGGGTTTCTTTTTCTTCTCATTTCAGATCCATGTATGCAGAGGATTACGGTGGATTCAGTGGATTACAGCGATGAACTAGATTTTTTGTAAATAATTTTTTTTTAAATTCATTTTATTAAAAGAAATTTGGTGGATTACAGCGATGAACTAGATTTTTTTTTAAAAGAAACATTTTTTATTTTATTCATTTTATTAAAAGAAAAAAAATCTAGTTAATCGCTGTAATCCACCAAATCCGCCGTAATCCTCTGCATACACGCATCTGAAACAAGAAGAAGGAAAAAAAAAAAGAATTGGTTAGTACATTTTTGGCGCTCGCCATTGAGAAGAACGCCCATAATGCAATGTTTTTCCAAACAGGGAGCCTTCAATTATTGCATAGCTAAAACTCCGAGCATGAGTTGTGGTTAAGCAACAGCTGGAGTCTCCCTGTCTGGGAGGACACTGCCACAAGGGTCTGTTCACATTATACAAAACGTACAATGTGAACAGAGCCTAACACTTACCACTCTGCCTACCATCTGTAGCTAAACCCCATAATGATGTCATCACTAGGGGCGGAGCTACATTGACCCCCACAGGGAGCGAGGGAGGTAAGGGGATCTTCTCTTCTGCATACACTATATACAGCTTTCTATAGATCGCTGTATATCCTGTATACCGCCCAAAGGGGCTATAGGAGCAGGGAGTCCTCTATCAGTCTGGTGACAGGATTCCCGGCTCCTGTATAATATACACGTGTACACTATGTCCCCTGTATACTATATGGCGGGGGAGGTGAGTAGTTACGCTATACATCACTCATCACCTCCTTACACTCCATGGAGCGAGTGCTCAGCATCCGACCCACAGAGCGGTACCTGAAGACAGTAAAAAAAACTGCCACAGGGTCCAAAACTGGCTGTTTCCACACCGGAAAAAACTCCAGAAAAAACTGCCAAAACGCAGGAAAAGCTGTGAGTTTTTCTGATGTTTTTGCTGCCGTTTTTTAAGGTGTAAAAACAAAAACAAAACAAGTGTAAACTTCTCCTTAGTCATACCACGTTTAGACTGAATTTCTCCAGTTAAATAGGGGAAATGAGCCAGGGAGATGGAAAACACCTGCGCCAGGTCATTTAACTCCTCACATTATTAGAAATACCGTAGTATACATAATAGAAGAGAAAACCATCTATAACATATGACTAAAGTGCAGGAAGAAATGAGTGGTGTAATAAGGATCCGCTCTTATATTCAGCCCATTCAGGACCCGTGTACAAGAGTCATGATCCACAATATCTCCGGGGATAATACTTTTTGTGTAAAGTCTGACTCGTTCTATTCCTTGGCCAAAGAAAGCAAAACTAATCCTAAATATTTTTTTAGATATAGAAATAAACAAAAAAACCAAGGACAGAGCATGTAGGACCCCTTAATAATGATAAAGGGGAGGTTGTCACGGGCGATCAAGAGAAGGCGGAGCTACTGAATGGGTTCTTTAGTTCTGTATACACTATGGAAAAAGGAGCTGACATTGGCCAGGTCAGTGCTGGTAACACATCATGTAATGTACTGAACTGGCTTAATGTAGAGATGGTACAAGGTAAGTTAAGTAAAGTAAATGTAAGCAAATCTCCAGGGCCGGATGGACTACACCCAAGAGTTCTTAGAGAGGTAAGTTCAGTAATATCTGTACCCTTGTTCATGATATTTAGAGATTCTCTGGCATCTGGTATTGTGCCAAGGGACTGGCGCAAGTCTAATGTGGTACCAATCTTCAAGAAGGGCTCTAGGTCTTCGCCAGGCAATTATAGACCGGTAAGTCTAACGTGCATTGTGGGTAAATTGTTTGAAGGACTTATAAGGGATTACATACAGGAATACATAGGGGATAATAGTATTATAAGTGATAGCCAGCATGGGTTTACTAAGGATAGAAGTTGTCACCAATCTAATTTGCTTTTATGAAGAGGTGAGTAGAAGCCTTGACAGAGGAATGGCTGTGGATATAGAAGGGGGCTGTGGATATAGTGTTTCTGGATTTTGCTAAAGCGTTTGATACTGTCCCTCATAGACGTCTGACAGGTAAGTTAAGGTCTTTGGGTTTGGAAATTTTAGTTTGTAACTGGATTGAACACTGGCTCATGGATCGTACCCAGAGAGTGGTGGTCAATGATTCGTACTCTGATTGGTCCCCGGTTATTAGTGGTGTACCCCAAGGTTCAGTACTGGGCCCGCTGTTGTTTAATTTATTTATCACTGATATAGAGGATGGTATTAACAGCTCTGTTTCTATCTTTGCAGATGACACCAAGCTTTGTAGCATGGTACAGTCTATAGAGGATGTGCATAAGTTACAAGATGACTTGGATAGACTAAGTGTCTGGGCATCCACTTGGCAAATGAGGTTCAATGTGGATAAATGTAAAGTTATGCATCTGGGTACTAATAACCTGCATGCGTCGTATGTCTTAGGGGGGATTAAACTGGCAGAGTCACTGGTAGAGAAGGATCTGGGTGTACTTATAGATCACAGACTACAGAATAGCATACAATGTCAGGCTGCTGCTTCCAAGGCCGGCAGGATATTGTCATGTATAAAAAGAGGCATGGACTCAAGGGACAGGGACATAATACTCCCCCTTTATAGAGCATTGGTACGGCCTCACCTGGAATATGGTGTTCAGTTTTGGTCGCCTGTTCATAAAAGCGACACTGCGGAGTTAGAAAGGGTGCAGAGACGCGCGACTAAACTAATATGGGGCATGGAACATCTTAGCTATGAGGAGCGATTAAAGGAGTTACAATTGTTTAGTCTTGAGAAGAGACGTTTAAGGGGGGATATGATAAACGTATATAAGTATATAAATGGCCCATACAAAAAATATGGAGAAAAACTGTTCCAGGTTACACCCCCCCCAAGGACGAGGGGGCACTCCCTCCGTCTGGACAAGAAAAGGTTTAGTCTAAAGGGGCGACACGCCTTCTTTACCGTGAGGACTGTGAATTTATGGAACGGTGTACCTCAGGAACTGGTCACAGCAGGAACAATTAACAGCTTTAAAACAGGGTTAGATACATTCCTGGAACAAAATAACATTAATGCTTATGCAGAATTATAAAACTACATCCCTTTCCCTTATCCCCTTACACCCTTCCCTTCAATTCCCTGGTTGGACTTGATGGACGTATGTCTTTTTTCAACCATACGAACTATGTAACTACTTGTAGTGCGGTTGTATTGTCTGAATGATATTGTGCACAGTGAGCGGACACTGCGGAGACATTTCCAGTGTAAAGTATGTGTCACGATTCGGCTGGCTGGAGGTGGATCCTCTGTGCCAGAGAGGGATTGGCGTGGACCGTGTCGGTGGACCGGTTCTAAGTTGCTACTGGTATTCACCAAAAACCGCCGCAAAGCGGGATGGTCTTGCAGCGGCGGTAGCAACCAGGTCGTATCCACCGGCAACGGCTCAACCTCTCTGACTGCGGAGATAAGCGCGGTACAAGGGAGTAGACAACAGCAAGGTCGGACGTAGCAGAAGGTCAGGGCAGGCAGCAAGGATCGTAGTCAGGGGCAACGGCAGGAGGTCTGGAACACAGGCTAGGAACACACAAGGAAACGCTTTCACTGGCACAATGGCAACAAGATCCGGCGAGGGAGTGCAGGGGAAGTGAGGTATAAGTAGGGAAGTGCACAGGTGAAAGTACTGATAAAAACCTCATGCGCCGGGTCAGCACAGACGGGGAACGGGTCTGGTAAGCGAGTCGGGATGCGCATCGCGAGCGGGCGCGTCCCGCATCGCGTATCGCATCCCGGCTGGGAGCATTATCGCAGCGCACCAGGTCGGCAGGTCTGACCGGGGCGCTGCAAATAAGAGAACGCTGTGAGCGCTCCGGGGAGGAGCAGGGACCCGGAGCGCTCGGCGTAACAGTACCCCCCCCCCCTTGGGTCTCCCCCTCTTTTTGGAACCTGAGAATTTGAGGATAAGATTTTTGTCCAGGATGTTGTCCTCAGGTTCCCATGATCTCTCCTCTGGGCCGCAATTCTCCCAATCCACCCAAAATATTTTTTTACCTCTGACCGTCTTGGATGCCAGGATTTCTTTCACTGAAAAAATGTCAGAGGACCCGGAAACTGGAGTGGGAGAAACAACTTTGGGAGAGATACGGTTAAGGATGAGTGGTTTAAGGAGAGAGACATGGAAAGCATTGGGAATACGGAGAGGAGGAAGAAGGAGTTTGTAAGAGACAGGGTTGATCTGGCACTTGATTTTGAAAGGACCAAGATAACGTGGTCCCAGTTTATAACTGGGGACACGAAAGCGGACATACTTGGCGGAGAGCCATACTTTGTCTCCGGGAGAAAAAATGGGGGGAATTCTTCTTTTCCTATCGGCATGTTTTTTCATCCGGGATGAAGCCTGTAAGAGAGAATTTTGAGTCTCTTTCCATATGGTGGAGAGGTCCCGAGTCACCTCATTAACAGCGGGCAGACCAGAGGGCATGGGAGTGGGAAGGGGGGGAAGAGGGTGACGGCCGTACACCACGAAGAATGGGGATTTAGCAGAAGATTCGGAGACTCTGAAATTGTACGAGAATTCGGCCCATGGTAGAAGATCTGCCCAGTCATCCTGGCAGGAGGAAACAAAATGTCGCAAATAATCACCCAGAACCTGATTAATTCTTTCTACTTGCCCATTGGATTGGGGATGATAAGAAGATGAGAAATTTAATTTGATTTTGAGCTGATTACAGAGGGCCCTCCAGAATTTAGACACAAATTGAACGCCTCTATCCGAGACGATATGCGTGGGCAGCCCGTGAAGGTGAAAAATGTGTATAAAAAATTGTTTCGCCAACTGAGGCGCAGAAGGAAGACCTGGAAGAGGGATAAAATGTGCCATCTTGGAGAATCGATCAACGACCACCCAAATAACTGTGTTGCCATGGGATAAAGGTAAGTCAGTAATAAAGTCCATACCAATCTGAGACCATGGTCGTTCAGGAACAGGCAGAGGATGGAGGAGACCAGCAGGCTTCTGGCGAGGGGTCTTGTCCCGGGCACAGACTGTACAAGCCCGCACGAAATCAAGAACATCAGCTTTCAGGGTAGGCCACCAATAAAATCGAGAGATGAGATGGATGGATTTTTTGATGCCAGCATGGCCTGCGAGGTGTGAGGAGTGTCCCCACTTGAGAATCCTGAGGCGCTGGCGTGGAGAGACGAAGGTCTTCCCTGGAGGAATTTGTCTGATGGAAGCTGGAGAAGTGGAGATCAGACAGTCCGGAGGAATAATGTGTTGCGGGGAAGCTTCCACTTCAGAGGCATCTGATGAACGAGAGAGGGCATCAGCCCTAATGTTCTTGTCAGCAGGGCGAAAATGAATTTTAAAGTTAAATGGGGCAAAGAACAACGACCACCTAGCCTGGCGAGGGTTCAGCCGTTGGGCAGACTGAAGATAAGAGAGATTTTTGTGATCAGTGTATATAATAACTGGATATTTGGATCCTTCCAGCAGGTGCCTCCATTCCTCAAGCGACAATTTTATGGCCAGTAGTTCTCGATCACCAATGGAGTAGTTTTTCTCCGCCGGAGAGAAGGTCCTAGAAAAGAAACCACAAGTAACAGCATGCCCGGAAGAATTTTTTTGTAGGAGTACTGCTCCAGCTCCCATCGAGGAGGCGTCTACCTCCAGCGAGAAGGGCTTAGATGGATCAGGTCTGGAGAGTACGGGAGCAGAAGAAAAGGCAGTCTTGAGATGATTGAATGCGTCTTCCGCTTCAGGAGGCCAGGACTTAGGGTTGGCGTTTTTCTTGGTTAGGGCCACGATAGGAGCCACAATAGTGGAAAAGTGCGGAATAAATTGTCTGTAATAATTGGCAAACCCCAAAAAACGTTGGATAGCACGGAGTCCGGAGGGGCGTGGCCAATCCAATACGGCTGATAGTTTTTCTGGGTCCATTTGTAGTCCCTGGCCAGAGACTAAGTATCCTAGGAAGGGAAGAGATTGACATCCAAAGAGACATTTTTCCATTTTGGCATATAATTGATTGTCCCGAAGTCTCTGAAGAACCATGTGGACATGCTGGCGGTGTTCTTCTAGGTTAGCAGAAAAAAATCAAAATATCGTGTAGGTAAACCACAACACAGGTATATAGAAGATCACAAAAAATTTAATTTACAAAGTCTTGGAAGACGGCAGGGGCGTTGCAAAGCCCAAAGGGCATAACCAGATATTCAAAGTGTCCATCTCTGGTGTTAAATGCTGTCTTCCACTCGTCCCCCTCCCTGATGCGGATGAGATTATATGCACCTCTTAAGTCCAGCTTGGTAAAGATGTGGGCGCCTCGTAGGCGGTCAAAGAGTTCCGAGATAAGAGGTAGGGGATAGCGTTTTTTTACAGTGATTTTATTAAGTCCGCGGTAATCAATGCAAGGGCATAGGGAGCCGTCTTTTTTGGAAACAAAAAAAAATCCAGCTCCGGCAGGGGAGGAAGATTTGCGGATAAACCCCTTTTTTAAATTCTCTTGGATGTACTCCGACATGGCTTGTGTTTCCGGAGCAGACAGAGGATAGATTCTGCCCCGGGTGGAGTAGTATCAGGGAGGAGGTCAATAGGACAGTCATAAGGCCTGTGAGGAGGCAAAGTCTCTGCTTGTTTTTTGCAAAAAACATCAGCATAATCCAGATAGGCCTTGGGGAGACCAGATAACGGAGGAACCACAGGGTCTTGACTGACAGTACAGGGAGAAGGCTTAAGACAGTCCTTGTGGCAAGAAGCACCCCAGTTCTTGATTTCCCCGGTGGTCCAATCGAGGGTTGGGGAATGGCGTTGAAGCCACGGTAATCCAAGAAGAATTTCCGAAGTGCAGTTAGAGAGGACCAGAAATTCAATTTTTTTGTGATGGGGTCCGATGCACATTAAGAGGGGTTCCGTGCGGTAACGCACAGTACAGTCCAATCTTTCATTATTAACAGAGGCGATGTAGAGGGGGTTGGCGAGACTGGTCACCGGGATATTGAACCTGTTGATGAAAGAGGCCAAAATAAAATTTCCTGCAGATCCGGAATCCAAGAAGGCCATAGCTGAGAAGGAGAAGGTAGAAGAAGAAATCCGCACAGGCACAGTAAGACGTGGAGAAGCAGAGTTCACATCAAGAGCTGTCTCACCTTTGTGCGGAGTCAGCGTGCGTCTTTCCTGGCGTGGAGGTCGGATAGGACAATCCTTCAAGAAATGTTCGGTACTGGCACAGTACAGGCAAAGGTTCTCCATGCGGCGTCGTGTCCTCTCTTGAGATGTCAAGCGAGACCGGTCAACTTGCATAGCCTCCACGGCGGAAGGCACAGGAACGGATTGCAGTGGACCAGAGGAGAGAGGAGCCGGGGAGAGAAACCGCCTCGTGCGAACAAAGTCCATATCCTGGCGGAGCTCCTGACGCCTTTCGGAAAAACGCATGTCAATGCGGGTGGCAAGATGAATAAGTTCATGCAGGTTAGTGGGGATTTCTCGTGCGGCCAGCACATCTTTAATGTTGCTGGATAGGCCTTTTTTAAAGGTCGCGCAGAGGGCCTCTTTATTCCAGGACAATTCGGAGGCGAGAGTACGGAATTGGATGGCGTACTCGCCAACAGAAGAATTACCCTGGACCAGGTTCAGCAGGGCAGTCTCGGCAGAAGAGGCTCGGGCAGGTTCCTCGAAGACACTTCGAATCTCCGTGAAGAAAGAGTGTACAGAGGCAGTGACAGGATCATTGCGGTACCAGAGCGGTGTGGCCCATGACAGGGCTTTCCCAGACAGAAGGCTGACTACGAAAGCCACCTTTGACCTTTCAGTTGGAAACTGGTCCGACATCATCTCCAAATGCAGGGAATATTGTGAAAGAAAACCACGGAAAATTTAGAGCCCCCATCAAATTTGTCCGGCAAAGACAATCGGAGGCTGGATGCGGCCACTCGCTGCGGAGGAGGTTCAGGAGCTGGCGGAGGAGATGATTGTTGAAGCTGTGGTAGTAGCTGCTGTAGCATCACGGTCAGTTGAGACAGCTGGTGGCCTTGTTGCGCTATCTGTTGCGACTGCTGGGTGACTACCGTGGTGAGGTCAGCGACAACTGGCAGCGGGACCTCAGCGGGATCCATGGCAGGATCTACTGTCACGATTCGGCTGGCTGGAGGTGGATCCTCTGTGCCAGAGAGGGATTGGCGTGGACCGTGTCGGTGGACCGGTTCTAAGTTGCTACTGGTATTCACCAGAGCCCGCCGCAAAGCGGGATGGTCTTGCAGCGGCGGTAGCAACCAGGTCGTATCCACCGGCAACGGCTCAACCTCTCTGACTGCTGAGATAAGCGCAGTACAAGGGAGTAGACAAGAGCAAG
Source organism: Hyla sarda (assembly GCF_029499605.1). Lineage (NCBI taxonomy): Eukaryota > Metazoa > Chordata > Amphibia > Anura > Hylidae > Hyla > Hyla sarda. The sequence continues at coordinate 15,702 of NW_026610890.1, forward strand.
GTCGGACGTAGCAGAAGGTCAGGGCAGGCAGCAAGGATCGTAGTCAGGGGCAATGGCAGGAGGTCTGGAACACAGGCTAGGAACACACAAGGAAACGCTTTCACTGGCACAATGGCAACAAGATCCAGTGAGGGAGTGCAGGGGAAGTGAGGTATAAGTAGGGAAGTGCACAGGTGAAAGTACTGATAAAAACCTCATGCGCCAATCAGTGGCGCACCGGCCCTTTAAATCACAAGGACCCGGCGCGCACGCGCCCTAAGGAGCGGGGCCGCACGTGCCAGGTCAGCACAGACGGGGAACGGGTCTGGTAAGCGAGTCGGGATGCGCATCGCTAGCGGGCGCATCCCGCATCGCGAATCGCATCCCGGCTGGGAGCATTATCGCATCGCACCCGGTCGGCAGGTCTGAACGGGGTGCTGCGAATAAGAGAACGCTGTGAGCGCTCCGGGGAGGCGGATCCTAAACATGGCGGATTTACCCGTTTTGGCGACTGCAGATAGACTATATTCAGCTCTCCTTGTGAGGAGGGTATGAATACTTTTTGGTGTGTGTGGATCTCCTTTCAGGTTGGCCTAAGGCCTATCCGGGGAGAAATGGCGATGTAAAGATGGCAGCAGGGCAGATTGTGAAGGATATGGTAGATAGTTCCAGAAGTTATTGATAGTGATGGAGGTCGCACTTTACTGGATGAATTATGATGCAGGTAATAGGAGCAGGTTATGGATTTATTGGGACAGAACATTGATCCAGGGATTTATTCTGATATTTCGGGAAGGAATTTTTCCCCCGCCATGGGGCGATGGGAATCAGCCTCATAAGGGTTTTTTTGCCTTCCTCCGGGTCAGTACAGTAGGGACACAATAGGGATATGGATTGACCTTTATGGACTCTGGTCATTTACAACCTTATGAACGATGTTATGAAGAAGCAGCGGGTTGACTCCTTATGGGACACTTTTTGGTTGTGCTCCTAGAACAGGGTTCTACTGTCCACAGCTACTGCAGATGTAACACAGTCACCTATCTAGCTATGTGCGGCCGTACACAAGCGCGTACAACAAGCGCATACACAAGTCTTTATTCTATTCCAGATGGTAAAACTCCTGATATAGATCCTGAAGATCGGGTGGTGATAAAGAGACACAAAGAGTCCTGAATCCATCCTCCTGGTCGTGTAGTATATAATGCTCGGCCTAGAAGTAAATGACCTGTGGTATAGTCAGAGGCATTAATCCCACTTCTATTGTTATCTGATATACAAACTAATAGAAATGCTTAGAATAGGGCCGCCCGGAATTATTAGCTGTATAACCATGGCCCTGAAGAAGTAGAGAACCTGGGTTGTTTTAAAGGGGAACTCCACTGCCCTAGTCTTGGGAACATATAGATCCAAATGCTGTGTGCGAGCTGCGGGGGTGGGGATGTCACATACATGCCCCTCTTGACGTCACACCAAGCCCTCTCAATGCAAATCTATGGGAGGGGGTGTGGCATGACATCACAACCCTCGCAGTCCACACCCAGTGTTGGGAAATAAATGTTCTGAACGCTGGGGCAGTGGAGTACTCCTTTAATCTACATCCATACAGACAGACAGCCTCCGGTATCAAGCAAGATGTAAGCGGTGATTGGCGGTCCTGGCTTTTGGACCTTCTCCCTGATTGGTTGAGGAATATCTTCTCCTGGTTGAAGGGACTCATAGCTATAGTGAAGGGACTGATTGTATTTATACTCGTAGGTTACTGTACTATAATAAATCTGCTGCTGGGGGCTCCGCAGAGATACTAAATCAAAAAGCTATCGATTAAATAATACGAACATCGGAAACAATGAACATTACTATGAATGGACGGCACCAGGAGATGAGGAGATCCCAAATCCTTCTATAAAAATGTATTTGTTACATAGTATGGTTGAAAAAAGACAAACGGCCATCAAGTTCAACCAAGGAATTGAAGGGAAGGGGTGTGGGGCGATATTGGGGAAGGGATGTGTTTTTATATTTCTGCATAAGCATTTGTTATTTTGTTCTAGGAATGTATCTAACCCTGTATTAAAGCTTTCAACTGTTCCTGCTGTGACCAGTTCCTGAGGTAGACTGTTCCATAAAGGCGTGTCGCTCCTTTAGACCAAACCTCTACTTCTCCAGACGGAGGGAGAACCACCTTGTCCAAATGTAATTCTTTTAACCTTTCCTCATAGCTGAGATGTTCCGGGTCTTTATTAGTTTATTCACGCGTCTCTTCACCCTTTCCAGCTCCACAATGACCCTTTTATGGACTGGTGACCAAAACTGAACAGCGTATTCCAGGTGAGGCCGTACCAATACTTTATAAAGGGGAGTATTATGTCCCTGTCCCTTGAGTCCAGGCCTCTTCTGATACATGACAATATCCTGCCAGCCTTGGAAGCAGCAGCCTGACATTGTGCTATTCTGTAGTCTATGATCTTCAAGTCATGATCCTTGATCACTGATCCTTCTCTACCAGTGACTCTGCCAGTTTATCCCCTAAGACATTTGTTGCATGCAGATGTTTAGTACCCAGATGCATAACTTTACATTTATCCACATTGAACCTCATTTGCCAAGTGGATGCCCAGACACTTAGTCTATCCAAGTCATCTTGTAACCTATACACATCCTCCATAGACTGTACTGTGCTACAAAGCTTGGTGTCATCTGCAAAGATAGAAACAGAGCTGTTAATGCCATCCTCTATATCACTGATAAATTAACAAGAGCGGGCCCAGTACAGAACCTTGGGGTCACCACTAATAACCGGGGAACAGAGTATGAATCATTGACCACCACTTTCTGGGTACGATCCTTTAGACAGTTTTCAATCCAGTTACAAACTAAAGTTTCCAAACCAAAAGACCTTAACTTACCTGTCAGACGTCTATGGGACGATTAGCAAAATCCAAAAATACTATATCCACAGCCATTCCTCTGTCAAGGCTTCTACTCACATCTTCATAAAAGCAAATTAGGTTGGTTTGACTTCTCTCTGTTACATTCAGTGCTCCGGACAGACAAGCTGACCATGAGCGCTTTTCTTCTCTGTCCTCCTCAGCTGGCGGGGCTGGGATTCGCATTGTGGCACATGCCCGCTTGTGAATCCCAGCCTGTCACTCACCTCCGCTCTCTGCTGTCACTTCCTGCTCTCACAGTGGCGGCGCGTGTGCTCCAGCCTCCTAGGGCACTCGCGCGCCGGTGCTCTTGAATTTAAAGGGCCAGTGCGCCGTTAATTAGGAGTAACACCTGCACCTTTGTATAAATGTCTGCACATCCCCCCACTCACTGCCGGATCTTTGTTTGCCATAATGCCTTAGAGAAAGCGTTCTGTCTTTGCCATACCGTGTTCCTGACCTTTTGTTCCGTGACCTGACCTTGCTCCAGTGCCACCTGCCTATTGACCTCTTGCCACGTTCCTGACCACTCACCTGTGCTGCCAGCCCTGACCTTCGGCTATCCTGACCACGAGTTGCCGTATGCCTCCTGTACCACATTACATCTCAGCAACCTGTGAATACGAGTCATGCCAGGGGTAGCTAGCTGGGTGCCGCCTGCCGCAGCAAGTCCATCCCCATTGTGGCGGGCTCTGGTGAATGTCAGCGGCACCTTAGACTCTGCTCCCTGGAACGGCCCACGTAATCTTCCACATAGGCCCTGAGGATCCACTACTGCCGTGTTTCACTATCCTTAGTAAACCCATGCTGGCTATCACTTATAATACTATTATCCCCTATGTATTCCTGTATGCACAAAGAGAAGGACATTGGGGGAGATTTATCAAAACCTGTCCAGAAGAAAAGTTGCCCAGTTGCCCATAGCAACCAATCAGCTTGCTTCTTTCATTTTTAACAAGGCCTCTGCAAAATGAAAGAAGCAATCTGATTGGTTGCTATGGGAAACTGGGTAACTTTTCCTTTGCACAGGTTTTGATAAATCTTCCCCATTGTCTTCACTAACTTAGAGAATAGTGGTTTTCCTGCTCACCGGTTCGGTTTGTTAGAAGTTATACTGTGGGAATTTACCTAAAGTGAGACCATTAAAAGGGACACTCCACTGCTAGACATCTTATCCCCTATCCAAAGGATAGGAGATAAGATGTCTGATCACGGGGGTCCCGCTACTGGGGCTCTCTGCGATCTCCCGCAGCACCGGGTGTTCTAAACAAACACCGGGTTCCTGCAGCAGTGGTCATGATGTCACGCCATGCCTCCTCCATTCATGTATATGAGAGGGGGTGTGACACGGCTGACATGCCCCCTCCCATTGACATGAATTGTGGGGAGTGGCGTGACGTCACGATCACAACCTCCGACAAAATATTCAGAACGCTGGAGCACCAAAGTACCCCTTTAATGGAACTGGGAGGAACATGACCTATGGATGGAAATGTGAGAGAATATGTGTTATCCAGTTATGTTGTTCCAGGCGCCATGAGCTTTAAATGAACAAATGACGTCTAACAAGTCCTTTCCTTGAACGGAGAGCGCACAGCTGGCTTCAGCCCCTCAGAGAGCTGGGAACCAACCATAGAGCCACCTGGTTAATTCTTCTCCGCACTTCAGCCGAATACAACTTGTTCTTCCCTCTATAACCTAAGGAAGGACCCTGTGTAGAGTAGGAGACCCCACTAATCTAACACCTATAGGATCAGAATGTCCTAGAAGCCAGAAGATAGAAGTGATTTTATATGTCTAATCTGCTCATGTCCTGTTACCTTGTAGCCATATATGAGACTCTTTTCCTCCCATGTAAAATTATAGAGATGACATTGCTGGATCGGTGACTACGTTCTAAAAGGAAAACTTTTTTCCCCCCCAATGTCTCTTTTATTGTTAACAAAAGATTTTAAAAAAAGTAAAAAATAATTGCTTTTTTTTATTTAAATGTATTTTTATCACATCATGTATAACAATAATTACATTCTATGTTAATAACCCATAACATCCCAACCTCCCTCCCCACATAAAGAGAGACCGAAGAGAAGAGGAAAGAAAAAATGATTTTAATAAACTTTTAATGCTGTTTTAATCTGTCCATTTCTCCCATGTCTCCACCAGTCTTTTCCCTTCCCTAGCGGATCCTTTGTTTGCCAGTAACTCATATCTCTTTATTTATTAGATTTATCCAAGTCCTTATATCTGGGACCACCTCTGAAAGCCACAATCTTAGAATTAATAATCTAGCAGAAAAGAGGAATTTCAAGCAAAGTTCTGAATTCTTATTTATTTCCGTATTATCTCCCAAAATAGCTACCTCAAATTTAAATGGTATATCTATCCCCAATCTCTTTTTAAGTTATTGATATATCCTTTCCCTATATTTCTGAATTTTTCTGCACGCCCAAATAATATGGGTGTAATCTGCCTCATTTAGCTGGCATCTTGGGCATTCTGCGTCAAGCCTATACCCAAATCTCACCAAGTCAACCGGAGCCAGGTGAGGTTTCCACAAAATGTTCCACTGGATAAATCTGTGATCCCTATTAATTGAAACCCTATTAACATTCTTAAACACAGGACCCCAAAAATTTTCATTTTTACGCTGAAATTGATTTATCCACCTCCCTTCTACTCTATGTAAATTCTCTTTGTTTATTTCCACCAATATTTTTTGGTATATTTGGGTCATATCTTTTTTATTATAGAACCCATTCACCAAAAATTCAATAATATTATGTGAATCAACCTGAAAGTGTTGTATCTACAGTGCATTTATACATGTGATATACAGTGCATAGTGAAAGTATTCGGCCCCCTTGAACTTTTCAACCTTTTGCCACATTTCAGGCTTCAAACATTAAGATATAAAACTGTAATTTTTTGTGAAGAATCAACAACAAGTGGGACACAATCATGAAGTGGAACAAAATTTATTGGATATTTCAAACTTTTTAAACAAATAAAAAACTGAAACATTGGGCGTGCAAAATTATTCAGCCCCTTTACTTTCAGTGCAGCAAACTCTCTCCAGAAGTTCAGTGAGGATCTCTGAATGATCCAATGTTGACCTAAATGACTAATGATGATAAATAGAATCCACCTGTGTGTAATCAAGTCTCCGTATAAATGCACCTGCACTGTGATAGTCTCAGAGGTCTGTTTAAAGTGCAGAGAAGCTGGTCCGAGATACTGTTGTGGAGAAGTTTAAAGCCGGATTTGGATACAAAAAGATTTCCCAAGCTTTAAACATCCCAAGGAGCACTGTGCAAGCGATAATATTGAAATGGAAGGAGTATCAGACCATTGCAAATTTACTTTCAGCTCATACAAGGAGAAGACTGATCAGAGATGCAGCCAAGTGGCCCATGATCACTCTGGATGAACTGCAGAGATCTACAGCCGAGGTGGGAGACTCTGTCCATAGGACAACAATCAGTCGTATACTGCACAAATCTGCCCTTTATGGAAGAGTGGCTAGAAGAAAGCCATTTCTTAAAGATATCCATGAAAAGTGTTGTTTAAAGTTTGCCACAAGCCACCTGGGAGACACCAAACATGTGGAAGAAGGTGCTCTGCTCAGATAAAACCAAAATCCAACTTTTTGGCAACAATGCAAAATGTTATGTTTAGCCTAAAAGCAACACAGCTCATAACCCTGAACACACCATCCCCACTGTCTCACATGGTGGTGGCAGCATCATGGTTTGGGCTTTTCTTCAGCAGGGACAGGGAAGATGGTTAAAATTGATGGGAAGATGGATGGAGCCAAATACAGGACCATTCTGGAAGAAAACCTGATGGAGTCTGCAAAAGACCTGAGACTGGGACGGAGATTTGTCTTCCAACAAGACAATGATCCAAAACATAAAGCAAAATCTACAAAGGAATGGTTCACAAATAAGCATATCCAGGTGTTAGAATGGCCAAGTCAAAGTCCAGACCTGAATCCAATGGAGAATCTGTGGAAAGAACTGAAAACTGCTGTTCACAAACGCTCTCCATCCAACCTCACTGAGCTCCAGCTGTTCACAAACGCTCTCCATCCAACCTCACTGAGCTCCAGCTGTTTTGCAAGGAGGAATGGGCAAAAATTTCAGTCTCTTGATGTGAAAAACTGATAGAGACATACCCCAAGTGACTTACATGTGTAATCACAGCAAAAGGTGGCGCTACAAAGTATTAACTTAAGGGGCTGAATAATTTTGCACGCCCAATTTTTCAGTTATTTATTTGTTAAAGTTTGAAATATCCAATAAATTTCGTTCCACTTCATGATTGTGTCCTAATTGTTGATTCTTCACAAAAAATGTAAGTTTTATATCTTTATGTTTGAAGCCTGAAATGTGGCAAAAGGTCGAAAAGTTCAAGGGGGCCGAATACTTTCACTATGCACTGTATTTGATAATATCTGAATCTATAGGATTCACCGATATTACATCTTACTTTTAATTCTACAAAAGTGCACGTTTTCCCTTTCACAAAAAAGTGTTCAATTAATCTTACCCCAACCTTAATCCAAGAACCACTATCTTGAAATTCATTAAATTCCTTCAACCTAGGGTTAAACCACACCGGTGTAAACCTAAGATAATTTTTTATATGACAAATTCTTTTAAAATTAACCCATATTTTCCTAAATAATTAGCATTGCGTGATAGTAACAAATCATCGTTACACCACAATAATATTCATATTGCCGCAATACAGAAATACAAACTCTAAATAATAAACTCTAGAAATAGATAGGAAAAGTAACAGATAAACCTGACGTCTAGCATAAAACGTAAAAATCAATTATCTAATTAAAAGGTTCTAAAAGTAATCTAAGGAGAACAAGTCTCCAAGGAATTGCTTAAGAAATTTTGCCAATGGGGGGCGTGGCTTGGCGCTTGCCGGAGATGGCCGCTTGATCAGAGCGCTACGTGCACTGCTAGCGACTTAAGCGACTTACACCCCTCACAGTTCCTGCAAATTCATCGAAAGTCTTACCCACTGACTCGCCATGTCATATAGGACCCGCAGGAGGCAAAACCGGGCTGACCGACTTCTACATTCAGGCTGATTTGAGCGGATCTCAAGATGGCGCCGGTGCGCGTTCTCCGGCGGGGCCAGGCTCTCCAGCGTCCCAGCACTGTGTGTACAGCACATCGGAGAGGCGGTAGAGGAGTGCTTCCGTGCCACCTTCACCTCCAGTGCCTGGCTTGGTCCCTGCTGCCCTGGATCCGAACTTTCCTGACAGTGCGAAGCGGCACTTGGGTGGAGGAACATCCTTCCCGGCTACACTACCCTCCGGGAGCCCGGCGAAACAGAGACAGCACCTGCAGGGAGAAGAAGATCTCCCCCCTGACACTGAGGTGAGCGACTCCTTATATGCAGTGGTGGACTGCCTGGCTAACCAGACCTCCTCTGATGCTCCGGTGACAGAGTTAACACTTAAGAATATGCTGGTGGCCCTGCATCATTCCATTAATTGTGATGTACACTTGTTGAACCCAGTGAAACGGGACCTGGCTGAAGTGCAGTCTAGGATATTGCACGTTGAGACAAAGATGGGGGAACTGGTGCCCTCTCATAATGAACTGGTGGATGCTCATTACAAGCTAGAAGATGAAGTATCCTCTATTAAAGCAAAGATTGCCGACCTCGAAGACTGGTCACGCCGGAATAATGTTAAATTCTGAGGTATTCCTGGGACTGTACCACCTTCTGCGCTCAAACAGTATTTGCTGGACTTTATTCAATTAGTCCTCCCACATTGTACCCCTATTGATCTGACCATAGACAGGGCTCACAGGGTCCCTAGACCGAAGCACTTATCCGAGGATGTACCGCGTGATGTCTTGGCAAGGATTCACTATTTTCACGTTAAAGAAGAACTAATGGCGGCTGCTCGAAAATCTCCGCCCTTGCCTGACAAATTTCGCAATGTTCTGCTGTTCACCGACCTGTCTGCTACGACTCTTCAACAGAGGCACCTTCTTGCTCCTATCACCACAGTGTTGCGTGAGGAAAACATCATGTACAAGTGGGGGTTCCCGGTACGCCTCCTTGTTCAAAGGGACAATACTATGCATGTTATCCGTAATTTGGAAGAGGGCTCCAGATTGCTGTTGAAGTGGAATCTACCCCTTCCTAAGGACCCTGCCTTTCTGGGCTCCCGCACATGTTCCTCAGGACTGGAAAGTAGTGGGATCTGCTACTTGAGGGCTCGGCGGGTTCAGTGCCGACCTGATTGAGTGTCCTCTTCGGTGCAAGTGAACTGTGCTCCTACCCTTTTTGGTACCATCTGCTCAATGTGGCAGGTTTTCCAAACTTTGGACTTGCTGTTTCATTCCATGTTGTTTTTGTTATGTCTTTTCTCACCTTGTTCCTTTTCAGGTAGACCATCATCTCCTTATCCTTTAGTATTTGAGAATCCCTCACCTGCTAATGTCGGGTATGCTTCATATGCTGATGCATTTTATATTCTGATATCATGGTTTTGATGTTTATTTCCATTAATGTGAATGGGCTTAATTGGGATTCATTGTGGAGGGAGGCTAAGAAGTTGAGGTGCGATATACTCTGTGCCCAAGAGACGCATTCATTAGTGAGTGATTCCTGCAGACTCACAAATCGGTTCTTCCCCCAAATATTTCAAGCTCATGCCCCTAAGAAAGTATGTGGTGTTATGGTGGCTCTTAAAAATACTGTAGCTTTTCAATTAGTGGACTCCTATGCTGACCCGAAGGGTCGTTTTCTCATTGTGGTGGCTTATCTCAACAACATTCTCTACACCATAGTCACATTATATGCCCCTAACCACGGCCAAATTAGTTTAATCCGTAAAGTGTTGCGCAGGGTGGAGAAGATGGGGAAGGGGAGAGTGGTGATTTGTGGGGATTTTAATGCGGTGGCTGACAAGGAGTGGGACTGCACCGGGATCACATGTACACTCGTCTGACCTTAGAGAGGTTATCTCTTCATCCTCTTTCTATGATATATGGAGGGCTATGCATCCCTCAGTGAGGGACTACTCCCACCTCTCCTCTGCCCACAATAGTTACGCCAGATTAGATATGTTCTTAGTCGACAAAGCAGTTTTACTAGATACAGCCATAGAACTTAATACATGGTCAGACCACTCGCCCATCACTATGTCGATTAAGGAACAGGGCCGCCTCCCTCTCACATACCTATGGCGCACAAATTTATTCTTGCTTAACCATGCTACACATAACAATACACTATTGAGAGATTTGAGTTTTTCCACATTCATGCTAATGACCCCTCTTGCATTCATACAATCTGGAATGCCCACAAGGCCTTCATTAGGGGGTCCTTTATTAAACTTGGAGCCAGAGTTAAGAGGGAACAGGAAAAAGCTATGACCTCCTGGCTTTCTGAAATGACCTCCTTGCTTTCTGAGATCAAGCAGGCAGAACTTACTAACCAACAGATACCTTCCCCTGTTACTATAGATAAGCTGAAGGCTCTGAGGACCTCTCTACAGGAACTCTTATTCATAGATTATGAGAAGAGGGCAAGGAAACTCAGGGCTTCGTATGACATGAACTCGGATAAGGCGGGGAGGCTATTGGCCTCTAGGCTCAAGGCCAAACATTGTAAATCCTTGTCCATCCCATATTTGTGGGATCCGGCACACCGAGGGAAATTGACTGACCTCAGAGCAATAGCTAACAGATTTAAAGAAATTTTGACATGAAACAGGTTTCTCAAATTTTGAACTGGGAACTTTTTTTGCACCGATGGTTTGAACTAAAGTCTCTATATTCATAATGAGATGGGGGCGGGGACAACACTGACGCGTTACATTCCCTATACACAACGTCAGGGACAATATTACATTTATTATCAGTCCAGTGTGCGGAGATGAATATAAGAATAAATAATAAGAAAGAAAACTTCTTAAAAATTAATAACAAGTTTGGAGATGAAGCATATATTGTATAAATATATATGAGTATGTATTACTGTCAACTATCCTATGTACTTGGTTAATATATAGATGTGTGAGTTCTTTTATGTTTAATAAGATGTGATTGCTGAGTAAAACATTTCCCACACTTAGAACATGAAAATGGCTTCTTCCCTGTGGGAGTTCTTTGATGTTTAACAAGATTTGATTTCCCAGTAGAACATTTACCACATTCTGCACATTAAAATGGCTTCTCCCCTGTGTGAGTTCTTTGATGTTGAACAAGATTTGATTTCCCAGTATAACATTTCCCACATTCGGAACATGAAAATGGCTTCTCCCCTGTGTGAGTTCTTTGATGTACAGCAAGAATTGATTTCAGGATAAAACATTTCCCACATTCTGAGCATGAAAATGGCTTCTCCCCTGTGTGAGTTCTTTGATGTCCGATAAGACTTAATTTCCGAGTAAAACATTTCCCACATTGTAAACATGAAAATGGCTTCTCTTCTGTGTGAATTATTTGATGTTTAACAAGATTTGCTTGCTGAGTAAAACATTTCCCACATTCTGAACATGAAAATGGCTTCTCTCCTGTGTGAATTCTTTGATGTTTAACAAGATTTGATTGCTGAGTAAAACATTTACCACATTCTGAACATGAAAATGGCTTCTCTCCTGTGTGAGTTCTTTGATGTTGAACAATAATTGATTTCAGAGCAAAACATTTCCCACATTCTGAACATGAAAATGGCTTCTCTCCTGTGTGAGCTATTTGATGTTGAATAAGATTTGATTTCGTATTAAAACATTTCTCACATTCTGAACATGAAAATGGCTTCTCCCCTGTGTGAGTTCTTTTATGTTGAACAAGATGTGATTTAGAAGTAAAAGATTTTTCACATTCTGAACATGAAAATGGCTTCTTTCCTCTTTGAGCTCTTTTATCTTTAACACCTCTTCTGTGACCTTTATTTTGCTGAACATCCTGTGATGACTGAGAAGACAGGACCTGTATATAAGGATGAGATGACAGATCTTGGCTGTGAAGGGCTGAGGGTGTATCTGGGATAATGGAATGTTCTTCATATGTATCTTGTGTGATATCATCATCTGCTTTATAATCTGAAGATATAAGATTCTCCTCTGATCTCCTGGTACAAGAATCTGCAGAGAATAACAGATTTTATTATCAGTATTAACCCTTTAACAACACAGGACATTTAAGCTTTTGTGTTTTCATTTTTTCCTCATAGCAATAACATTTTATTTTTCCATCTACACTGGTAGATCCTGCTCTGACTGAGTCTAGCTGAAGCTGGGTCTTTATTCTAAAGTGTGGTATTATTAAGTGTTACATTTGAGAAGTTTTATACGCAGAAGTTCATGTGCTAAGTATACTGTGGATCATTGTTTTCCAAACAGGGTGTCTCCAGCGGTTGCATAGCCCTTGCATTTTTTTTTTCCTCCTGTCTGTAGCACACCTGGGGGAGGGGTTAATTGATTAACTGACATCTGAGAAGTTTTATAAGCAGGAGTTTAGAAAGCAGGAGTTGTAAGCAGGACCCACTGTAACTGTAAGTATTACACTCCGTTGATAAAAGTAGTTTTTCTTAATAGTTAATAACAGCTGTTTGTCACCAAGGATATGGACAGCAGGATTGGAGGTTTTCTTCAGTGCACATTGTGCCACATGTATACATCTCTGGAGCAGCAGCTTCAGGGTGAATACCGCTGTGACAAATGTCAGCATGTTGCCCACCTGGAAGCTCGTATTAGAGATCTAGAGGAGCAAAATGCAACATTGAGGGCGATTGACAATCTTACAGAGCAAGCAGTTAGTGGGGTAGAAATGGAGGTTGGAGAAACTAGCCAGGAGGCCCAAGTAGGGAGCTGGGTTAATGTAGTTAGAGGGACTGGAAAGGGGGCAAGGAAAAGGAAGGTCACTTCTGCTTCTGATCTCCCAAGTAAAATTGCCAAGTTGGGCGATGATGCGAGGGCCTCAGTATCAGAGATGGCAACCCTAGTGGATACTGTTCTCCCTAATAGCCGGGGGAACAGCTCAACTAGTAGTGTGGGGGATGGTAACACAGGTAGGCCAAGACAGTTAGTTGTGGTAGGGGACTCTATAATCAGGAAGACGGATAGAATAATTTGTCGCCAAGACCACCTCAACCGAATGGTTTGCTGTCTCCCTGGTGCCAGGGTTCAGCATGTGGTGGAAAGGGTGGACAAATTACTAGGGGGGGCTGGGGATGACCCAGCTGTCGTGGTCCATGTGGGAACCAACGACAGAATACATGGTAGGTGGAGGTCCTTGAAGAATAATTACAAGGAACTAGGTGCCAAGCTGAAGGGAAGGACCTCTAAGGTTGTGTTCTCTGGAATACTTCCTGTGCCATGCGCATCGCAGGAAAGACAGCGGGAGCTTAGGGAGTTAAATGCATGGCTTAAGTCGTGGTGTGAGGGGGAAGGGTTTGGGTTTTTAGAGCACTGGGCTGACTTTTCATTGGGGTACAAACTCTATTCTACGGATAATTTGCACCTGAATGGAAGGGGGTCTGCTGTGCTGGGGGAGAGAATCCTGGAAGGGGTGGCTGAGTATTTAAACTAGGTGAGTGGGGGGAGGATAATAAAGCAAAGAAAGCAGACAGTGGGATGGATAGGTTAGAGAGGGGTCAGGACATAATGGTGGGTGGAGAGGAGTCCTGTGGGGGGAGGTTAAGAACAGTGGATAAGGAGATTCATGCGTTACAAACCAGCTGTAAAAATAAATGTAGCCCGAAAAATTGTAATCCCAATAATTCAAAAAATTCCATTAGCCCCAATAACTCAATAACTACAATAAGCTCCATTAACTCAAAAAATCCCATTAGCCCCAATAACTTAAATAACAACGTTAGACGCAATAACGCAAAAAATCCCATTAGCCCCAATAACTTAAATAGTACAATTAGCCCTTATAACTCAAATAATAACATTAACCCCAATAACTCTGAAAATCCCATTAGTGAGACTATATGTGTAAAACTTAATGGAAATGTAAAGTGTATGTTCACAAATGCCAGAAGCCTAGCAAATAAAATGGGGGAGCTTGAGGCCTTGATACTGGAGGAACATATTGATATAGTTGGGGTCACTGAGACATGGCTGGACTCCTCGCATGACTGGGCTGTCAATCTGCAGGGGTTTACATTGTTTCGCAAGGATAGAATGAACAGAAAAGGTGGTGGAGTCTGTCTGTATGTAAGAAGTGGTATGAAAGTCAGTGTGAACGATGCCATAGTGTGTGATGATTCTGAGGAGGTGGAATCACTGTGGGTAGAATTACAAAAGGAGGGAAATACTGAAAAAATAATATTTGGTGTAATTTACAGACCCCCTAATATCACTGAAGAGATAGAAGGTCGGCTGTATAAACAAATAGAGAGGGCCGCCCGGGCAGGTACAGTGGTAATAATGGGAGATTTTAACTATCCAGATATAGATTGGGGCCGGGGGTTGGCTAAAACTACAAAGGGGAGAAAATTCCTAAATTTATTGCAGGATAATTTTATGGGCCAGTTTGTGGAGGACCCAACAAGAAGTGATGCCTTGTTGGATCTGATCATTTCCAACAACGCAGAGCTGGTTGGTAATGTAACTGTGCGGGAAAACCTTGGTAATAGCGACCACAATATAGTTACTTTTCACTTAAAATGTAGAAAACAAAGACAGACGGGGAAAGCAAAAACATATAACTTTAAAAAGGCAAATTTCCCTGCGCTGAGGGCTGCACTACAGGACATAGACTGGGGGGAGGTGTTCTCAAATACTGATACAGAAGGTAAATGGGACATCTTTAAATCAACTCTAAATAACTATACAGCTAAATATATACCAAAGGGGAACAAATATAAACGATTAAAACTAAATCCTACATGGCTGACAAATGAGGTTAAAAGAGCAATAAACAACAAAAAAATAGCCTTCAAAAAATACAAATCTGATGGGTCAGCTATAACATTTAAACAGTACAAGGAGCTTAATAAAATCTGTAAAAATGTAATAAAAACAGCAAAAATTCAAAATGAGAGACAGGTGGCCAAAGAAAGCAAAACTAATCCTAAATATTTTTTTAGATATATAAATACAAAAAAACCAAGGGCAGAGCATGTAGGACCCCTTAATAATGATAATGGGGAGGTTGTCACAGGCGATCAAGAGAAGGCGGAGCTACTGAATGGGTTCTTTAGTTCTGTATACACTATGGAAGAAGGAGCTGACATTGGCCAGGTCAGTGCTGGTAACACATCATGTACAGGTCAGTGCTGGTAACACATCATATAATGTATTGAACTGGCTTAATGTAGAGATGGTACAAGGTAAGTTAAGTAAAGTAAATGTAAGCAAATCTCCAGGGCCGGATGGACTACACCCAAGAGTTCTTAGAGAGGTAAGTTCAGTAATATCTGTACCCTTGTTCATGATATTTAGAGATTCTCTGGTGTCTGGTATTGTACCAAGGGACTGGCGCAAGGCTAATGTGGTACCAATCTTCAAGAAGGGCTCTAGGTCTTCGCCAGGCAATTATAGACCGGTAAGTCTAACGTGCATTGTGGGTAAATTGTTTGAAGGACTTATAAGGGATTACATACAGGAATACATAGGGGATAATAGTATTATAAGTGATAGCCAGCATGGGTTTACTAAGGATAGAAGTTGTCAAACCAATCTAATTTGCTTTTATGAAGAGGTGAGTAGAAGCCTTGACAGAGGAATGGCTGTGGATATAGTGTTTCTGGATTTTGCTAAAGCATTTGATACTGTCCCTCACAGACATCTGACAGGTAAGTTAAGGTCATTGGGCTTGGAAACTTTAGTTTGTAACTGGATTGAACACTGGCTCATGGATCGTACCCAGAGAGTGGTGGTAAATGATTCGTACTCTGATTGGTCCCCGGTTATTAGTGGTGTACCCCAAGGTTCTGTACTGGGCCCGCTGTTGTTTAATTTATTTATCAATGATATAGAGGATGGTATTAACAGCTCTGTTTCTATCTTTGCAGATGACACCAAGCTTTGTAGCACGGTACAGTCTATAGAGGATGTGCATAGGTTACAAGATGACTTGGATAGACTAAGTGTCTGGGCATCCACTTGGCAAATGAGGTTCAATGTGGATAAATGTAAAGTTATGCATCTGGGTACTAATAACCTGCATGCATCGTATGTCTTAGGGGGGCTGTGTATATAGAGGGGGGGCTGTGTATATATAGAGGGGGGCTGTGTATATAGAGGGGGGGCTGTGTATATAGAGGGGGGGCTGTGTATATAGAGGGGGGCTGTGTATATAGAGGGGGGCTGTGTATACTAATAACCTGCATGCGTCGTATGTCTTAGGGGGGCTGTGTATATAGAGGGGAGGCTGTGTATATAGAGGGGGGGCTGTGTATATAGAGGGGGGCTGTGTATACTAATAACCTGCATGCGTCGTATGTCTTAGGGGGGATTAAACTGGCAGAGTCACTGGTAGAGAAGGATCTGGGTGTACTTGTAGATCACAGACTACAAAATAGCATGCAATGTCAGGCTGCTGCTTCCAAAGCCGGCAGGATATTGTCATGTATAAAAAGAGGCATGGACTCGAGGGACAGGGACATAATACTCCCCCTTTATAAAGCATTGGTACGGCCTCACCTGGAATATGCTGTTCAGTTTTGGTCGCCTGTTCATAAAAGGGACACTGCGGAGTTGGAAAGGGTGCAGAGACGCGCGACTAAACTAATATGGGGCATGGAACATCTTAGCTATGAGGAGCGATTAAAGGAGTTACAATTGTTTAGTCTTGAGAAGAGACGTTTAAGGGGGGATATGATAAACGTATATAAGTATATAAATGGCCCATACAAAAAATATGGAGAAAAACTGTTCCAGGTTAAACCCCCCCAAAGGACGAGGGGGCACTCCCTCCGTCTGGAGAAGAAAAGGTTTAGTCTAAAGGGGCGGCACGCCTTCTTTACCGTGAGGACTGTGAATTTATGGAACAGTCTACCTCAGGAACTGGTCACAGCAGGAACAATTAACAGCTTTAAAGCAGGGTTAGATACATTCCTGGAACAAAATAACATTAATGCTTATGCAGAATTATAAAACTACATCCCTTTCCCTTATCCCCTTACATCCTTCCCTTCAATCCCCTGGTTGGACTTGATGGACGTATGTCTTTTTTCAACCATACTAACTATGTAACTATGTAACTATGGGTTTAACCCCTTAGCGACCACGGATGCATATTTACGTCCATGGCCGGCTCCCAATCTGTGAAGCGCGCTCACAAGCTGAGCGCGCTTCATGACTGCTGGGACCTGGTTGCTATCAGCACCAGGACGCGCGGCTAATACCGGATATCACTGATCGGGCTGATGTGTGGTATTAACCCTTTAGTTAGTTGATCGCGGCATCTAAAATGGGAGAAATCCATACCGGCTAGCTTAGCGGAGCTGTTCGGGACCGCCGCGGTGAAATGGTGGTGTACCTAACAGCTGAGAGGACAGTGGGAGGTGTCTTACCTTCTTCCCGGCCGTCCGATCGGCGTATGATTGCTCCAAGCCTGAAATCCAGGCTTGAGCAATCAAGCGCAGAAAACAATGATCAATGAATTCCTATGGCAATGCATTGAACAGTGTATGCAATCTTATAGCCCCTAGAGGGGGCTATAAAACTGCATAAAAAAAGTAAAAAAATAATAATAATAAAGTTAATAGATTTAACCCCTTCCCTAATAGAAATTTTAATTACCACCCCCCTCCTTTTACCATTAAAAAAAATATATATACTGTTTTAATAAAGAACATAAGTGGCATCACCGCGTGCGTAAATGTCCGAACTATAAAAATATATTGTTAATTAAACTGCACGGTCAATGGCGTACACGTAAAAAAAAAAAAATCCAAAGCCAAAATAGCGTATTTTTGGTCACGTTTTATACCATAAAAAAAATTAATAAAAATCAAAAAGTCTGATCAAAATAAATATGATACCGATAAAAACTTCAGATCCCGGCACAAAAAATGATCTTTCAAACCGCCCCGTACGTGGAAAAATAAAAAAGTTATAGGGGTCAGAAGATGAGAATTTTAAACGTATACATTTTCCTGCATGTAGTTATGATTTTTTCCAGAAGTGCGACAAAATCAAACCTATATAAGTAGGGGATCATTTTAATCGTATGAACGTACAGAATAATGATAAGGGGTAATTTTTACCAAAAAAATTACTGTGTAGAAACTGAAGCCCCCATAATCTACAATTTTGTTCAATTTTGTTGTACAATGATATTTTTTCCTGTTTCGCTGTAGATTTTTGGGTAAAATGACTGATGTCATTACAAAGTAGAATTGGTGGCTAAAAAAAATAAATAAGCCCTCATATGGATTGTTTGGTGCAAAATTGAAAGGGTTATGATTTTTAAAATGTAAGGATGAAAAACGAAAGTGCCAAAACGGAAAAATGCTTGGTCCTTAAGGGGTTAAGAGCTTGTTTTTTTTGGGACCAATCTTACCAATCTAGCGCAATTTGTTAGTGTTCTTAATGCCAAGAAGAAAGGAGACACATAATAAAATGGGGAGAAGAAGAAGAGAGCCCACCTAGCCTGTCCTAGAGATAAACATTTGGCCGCAGGGAGGTAAATGAAGTGTTTGTGATCCATAAGAATTAGAATAGGTCCGGTAGTACCCACAGACAAGTGCGGCCACTCCTTGAGGGACAAATGATGGCCACTGAGGAAAGATTCCTGGTAAGAAAGCTATAAGGATAAAATGGTCTCTCTGGGGTAGGAAGGTGAGACACCTATTCTGTCTCAGACGCATCGTATGAACGGGAAAGCTGGGTTGTGGTGACCCAGGATGGGAGCTGTGGTGACGGCAGCTTTCAGGGTGGAAAACGTTTGTGACCTTCGTGGAATTCACATTTCTCCAGTTTGTAATACAGAACAATCTCTCGCAACGTAGCAATGCAGCTAAAGATTACAGCGCCGGAACTCTGCATATACTAAACGGATGTGAGTAAGTGACCCCTCTTTGTAAAGCTGTTTACCCCACTATAACCCCGTATATTGGCTTTAGTGTGGAGAACAAGGGGTCAGATTCTCTATAAGTTACTTTGGATAAGACTGTAATGTGATTGAGGCCCCTGCGATTGATACAGGGCCTCAACTCACCAATCCCAGGGGCCCTAACTCACCAATCCCAGGGGCCTCAACTCACCAATCCCAGGGGCCTCAACTCACCAATCCCAGGGGCCTCAACTCACCAATCCCAGAGGCCTCAACTCACCAATTCCAGGGGCCTCAACTCACCAATCCCAGGGGCCTCAACTCACCAATCCCAGGGGCCTCAACTCACCAATCCCAGGGGCCTCAACTCACCAATCCCAGGGGCCTCAACTCACCAATCCCAGGGGCCTCAATTGGATTTTGGATGAACCCCTGGGACAGTCCATCTGTAACATACTCCTCTATGGGTTGGTTCTCTGCCACAAACAGAGGGTAGACTCGGCCCTTTGGGGGTATAGCACCTGTTTGAGGCTCAATGGTACAATCATGGGGTCTGTGGGGAGGTAGTGCCCCCCCGCCTACATCTTATCAAACACATTGTGGTACTCCTGGCATACTTTAGGAAGAGAAGATCTTTGTCGTGTACAATTATACGACAGACCGAGGAGATACAAACCAACCAAACCGATCTATATATACAGGTAGAAGCAAACTGAGGGGACCAAGACAAACCACAGCTGTGACCCAGTCCAAACGAGGATTATGTCTCTGGAAACAAAGAACCGAGCACAACAGGATAATGCAGAGAGATAATCACCTGGAACTAGAGGGTCTCCTGGTAAAGTGCCCCCAACACCACAGACAAGGGAACTGTATCATGGATAAGGTGAGGGGGCTGTAAGGGTCTTCTAGAAATCACTCCCATGGCCAGAGGACCCAAAGCTGTAGTGGAATAGAGTTTTTGGCTACAAACACATCATCAAAATACCCATCAGCACTGGAGACCACGGGGACCTGCGTGACCACAGAGGAAATATACCATGATAGGATAATCCTAATCATAGCTTTGTCTTTGTGGAACTCTGGGGATGAAGAAAGCCCACCCAATATCTGTCCCTAGCAGGACCCCAAGTGTTTCCTCACCAGGTTTGGCATAATCCGAGCAAAGGGCCACAATAAAGACACATCCCCTCCCCCTACTATAATCCTTCTCCTCCACGGAAAGGGGGGTGGTCCTGAGCTGCATTGGTTTCACCCTTTCAGATGATCCAGGAGGCCACAATCTCATCTTGTATAATATCGGAGAGTCCACGAGAGAACGTGTCCACCAGCGCTTCCTTATCCCAGCACACTTCTGCTGCTACAATACACAACTCTATTGAATTCTTGGCCACAGTTCTCGTCCCCTGTTACATGGACATGAGCTGCTCTGCCGCAGAGGGAGAACGGACAGGGAGATGAAATGTCTCTGTAGTCGTAGATAATATGTTTATCAGTCTCCAAAGAGGATTCACCCGGGATAGAGCGTTATCAGTAAGGAGGGAGATCAGGAATCCTACCTTACTTCTATCATTAGGACAGGACTGCGGGACCATTTCCAGATAAATGCCCACTTGGTTCAGGGAGCCTCTACATTCATTAGGATCGCCCCCATAATGCTGGGGAAGCGGAGCAGATCCAGTAAACCCACAGGAGGCAATGGCTTCTATGGCAGCAGAAATAGTTGCCGGAGCAGGAGGGTAGGTGGCTGCCGGTTGAGGCACAGGAGGCTCTAGGGGAGACGTACGATTCTAAAGCGTCTGCATTACAAGTGCCAATTGCTCAATCCTCTGATCCTGCAGATCCATTATAGTGAAAATGTTTGGTGCTGGTGGATTGTCTGCATCATCCGGATTCATGGCCCTTGTGTAATGTCAGGAACCACAAAACCAGATGGAGATGATAGTGCAAAACAAATCACTTTTATTATAATAATGGAAAATACAAAAATAACAAACAATAGGAGAATCCAGGGACAGATACACAGAAAGGGATCAGGAGTTAAAAGTAGGTAATAAGGAAAAGCCCAAGTCAGGAGAATGGAAAGAAGTGTAGTCAGAAGTCAGGACCAGGATCAGTAACCAGAGTGGATGTCGGACAGGTCAGAGTCATCAAAATAAGGAACAACAGGATCATCCAGGAGATCAGAAACCACACAAGGGCAGAGCCTCACAGTGCTTAAGCAGATTAACCCCTTAAAGGACATCTGCAGCGTGATTAACACTTATCCCCTATCCACAGGATAGGGGATAAGTGTTTGATCGCGGGGGGTCCGACCGCTGGGACCCCCTGTGATCTCCTGTACGGGGCCGCGGCTGTCCCGTGCAGGGGGCGTTCCGGCCGCAGCATGATGTTGCAGCCGGCACGCCTCCTCCATACATCTCTATGGGAGAGGCAGGGAGGCAGCGTTCGTGCTGTAGAACTGTATGGGGACGGGGAGGAGACGGGGCGTCACCATCGACCTCTAGGTTGACACTACGTCACCATGAGCGCTAATGGCGGCGCCCCGTTAGGGAGATCTCAGGGGGGTCGGACCCCCCGCAATCAAACACTTATCCCCTATACTGTGGATAGGGGATAAGTGTCATACCACTGCAGTTGTCCTTTAAGGACCAAGACAATTAGGTCTGTACGCCCCTTATAGACCCGGCCTGTATTTTATATCGGGGGTGTCTGACATTATTAGAGAATAATTCTGGTAACGTTTTGCAAATCACGATAATTCTGACATTATTCTTTTTGTCACACGTCGTCTTTCATGTACATAGAAAAAGTAAGAAAATATCATTTGTAAGTTTTTTACAATGCAAAAAATAATAACGTTTTAAAAACTAGACCCCTCAAGGTATTTACTAGGGGGTACAGTGAGTATTTTAACACCATGGTTTTTTGGCAGGAATTATTACAAAGTCAGTGATAAAAATCCACAAATCCATCATTTGAGGGACATATTTCCTGTTCATCACTTCTGAAAAGTAGGAAATGCCCCCGATATGTTATGGAGCTGCTCGTCCCATGTTCGGTAATCCAACCCCCCCCGGCTTAGGACATATTTGGTACCATGGTCACATGGTGGGACCCAAAAGGAGAGGGGAGGAGAGGGGAGGAGAGAAGAGGAGAGGAGAGGGGAGGAGAGGGGAGGAGAGGGGAGGAGAGGGGAGGAGAGGGGAGGAGAGGGGAGGAGAGGAGAGGAGAGGGGAGGAGAGGGGAGGGGAGGAGAGAAGAGGGGAGGAGAGTGGAGGAGAGTGGAGGAGAGGGGAAGAGAGGGGAGGGGAGGAGAGCCATTAGGCTTTCAGGAAATCATTATACAAATTATAGGCTGCACTTCATCTTGTAAAGCTGCACCCCCAGAAGTGACCCCATTATATATACTGCACCCCCAGAAGTGACCCCATTATATATACTGCACCCCCAGAAGTGACCCCATTATATATACCGCACCCCCAGAAGTGACCCCATTATATATACCGCACCCCCAGAAGTGACCCCATTATATATACTGCACCCCCAGAAGTGACCCCATTATATATACTGCACCCCCAGAAGTGACCCAATTATATGCACCACACCCCCAGAAATTACCCCATTATATCTACCGCACCCCCACAAGTGACCCCATTATATATACTGCACCCCCACAAGTGACCCCATTATATATACAGAACCCCACAAGTGTATTGTCTGGACCAGGGAGCGCTCTGATTGGTCCTTGGTCTTCTAGCAGTGACGCGCGGCTGTCTGTGACAATTATAGTTCCTGATGGATATATCCGCCATGTTGTGGGAATAATCATCCGCTCATGGTGAATATATCCATCACTGGGCGTTTGGGTGATCGTCCCCATTCATACGGCATTTCTGCAGTATCGGTGTCCGCTGTCATGTCAGAAAATGTATACTGGACCCGTCTCATTCAGAAATGACTGGAGCTGCTACAGTATATGTCAGAATCATTATTATTGACGTGATGCTGACGGATACCTGTAACATAACGCTGAAACGCAGTATGAACGGGACGCAGTGTAGGGTCACATAGAGCGCAGAGTATTTCACACCGCGGATGCCCCCGACAGTCACAAGGGAGAGATCACTGCTGCGGCTGTTATTTTTACACTTAGTATTCCAAAGCATTGCAGTTATATCCTGCCTGACAGTTTTACACTAGCAGACAGCATATCAGGATGTGCCTCTGGCAATAACCGGGGCAGACCTGGGGGTCCTTGTAAAGACCCCCGATTGTCCAGGTAACTAGCAGCACCCTGCAATCATTGCGCGGTGTTGTAGGAGAGAGAGACAGAGGGATAACACACAGCACCCCACGATTGCGCTGCAGGGAAGACAGAGAGAGCTCCCTCCCTCTGTCAAAACACTTACAGTCCGTGGTCACTTCTTACATGAGTACTTATCCCCTAGCCACTGTGGGGATAAATGTCTGATCGTGAGGGGTACGACCACTGAGACCCCCGCCATTTCCTGCCTGGCATCCCGTTTGTATATCTCTGGCTCTCCCATAGAGATTCATGGAGAGACATGTCGGGCAATTCTTCATGCAGTGGTTGACAGTAAACCCTGCACAGAGAGGAGGTCACTTGTGCCTAGAGAGCTGGGAGGCCCCCAGCCTGAGATATGTTTTGGGGGAGGGGGATGGTATTGCAAAATTTTCCCTGTAGTCCCAGAGATTCTAGTTACACCACTACTTCCCCTAAAATATTATTGTAGCCGGTGACTGAATAGAATCTGTGACCCTTCTCTGTATTTAGTGATCACTACTTACCTGGGTGGTTACCTGTAGAAATGTCCTCCTTAAACTGCTCATCACTGCTCACATCTGTCTCTTCTGCTTTTACTATTATGTTTGGAGCATTAATATATATCAGATCTTTCCCTGTTGGAATGTCCTCCTTATACTGCTCATTACTGCCCACATCTGTTTCTTCTTCTTTCTTTGTGTCAGTATTAATATAGATCAGATCTTTCCCTGTAGGAATGTCCTCCTTATACTGCTCATCACAGCTCACATCTGTCTCTTCTTCTTTCTTTATGTCTGTAGTTTTATTATAGATCTGATTTTTAACTGTAGGAATGTGCTCCTCATACTGCTCATTACCGCTCACATCTGTGTCTTGTTCTTCCTTTATGTCTGTAGTATTAATATAGATCAGATCTTTTTCTGTAGAAATGTCATCCTTATACTGCTCATCACCACTCACATCTGTCTCTTCTTCTTCCTTTATGTCTGTAACATTAATATCGATCAGATCTTTCCCTGCAGAAATGTCCTCCTTATACTGCTCATCACTGCTCACATCTGTCTCTTCTTCTTCTTCCTTTATGTCTGTGGCATTAATATAGATCAAATCTTTCTCTGTAGAAATGTCCTCTTTATACTGCTCATCACTGCTCACATCTGTCTCTTCTTCTTTTATGTCTGTAGCATTAATAGAGATTAGATCTTTCTCTGTAGGAATGTCCTCCTTATACTGCTCATCACTGCTCACATCTGTCTCTCCTTCTTCTTTTATGTCTGTAGCATTAATATAGATCAGATCTTTCCTTGTATGAATGTCCTCCATATTCTGTTCATCAAGAGGACGGGGACACCTCTCTGGTGCTGTTCTCTTACTGGATCTGACTGTAGGGAACACATACATAGACTGAATTCATTCTTTACATACAAATAATGAGAGGACGTGTGTATATAGTCATGTCTATTACCTGGTGATGTGAGGGGCTGCTGATCCTCCATCATGACCTGATCCTTGTACTGATCCTTGTGTCCTTCTACATACTCCCACTCCTCCATGGAGAAATAGACCGCCACGTCCTGACACCTTATAGGAACCTGTATTGTGAATAAACATTTAATTCTATACAATTCCAGGATGTTATATGGAGACACTTGAGGGGATATTCCTGCACATGATTTATCTTCTTGCTCTCGGATGATGAGGTGAATACTTGTCGGGGCAGATCCTCTATATTATGGTCACATGTCCCGAACTGACCGCAAGTCTGATGATCCAGCTGTCAGTTCAGGTCATTATACCCAAAGTGCCCGTCCCATGGAGTGTAAGGAGTTAAGTGATATTTCATAGTATCACTGCTCCCCTCCCCCGGGACTATATAGATGGCTGCTTACTGTCTGGCCCCTAAGGATAGAATTGGCAGTGCTGTGCGCCACTTAACCCTAGCTAGACTGGTTGTTCTTATCCCAGCGAGTAGAAGGGACAATAAGCAGCTATCTGTATAGTGTGTGGCCCCAAAAAAATTAAGTGTCAATGCATCACCATCATTTAACTCCTTCATGAATGACTGGGCAGGAGGTATATAATGTATAGCCATGGGCCCAGCTCCGGAGCAGGAGACGCATCAAATCTGACATATCTTCTGCTCTTGTGCAGGAAATCCCTTTCAGTGCAGGGACTCCTGTCATTAAAGTGATAAGATTTGGAGGGGAGGGGGAGGCCGCTGCCAGTCTATGAAGCACAGTCAGGAGTTCAGCACGATTCATAGCCCCTAGGACCTACCTGCTATCAGCATCTGGGACTCATTGCTAATGCCGGACATCACCAATGCCAAAAATCTATTTCCGGTAGCTCAGTGGAGCTGATAATGACACCCACAGAGAAATAGCGGGGTCCCGGTCAGCTGAGAGAACGGGTGGAGGTCCCTAACCTCACTCCACGCTGTCTGAACGACGCTCCAATCCTGCAGGCAGCCTCAGCATCACAGCATTGATCAGTGTATGTAATCTATAGATTCCATGTAATAGTCTACTACAGGGACTAAAAAACTGGGAATAAGGTAAAAAGAACATTAACTTAATGTGAATAAGCCCCTCCCCTAATAAACAATTGAATCTTCCCCATTTACCGATTTTTTTTATTAATTATTTTTAAATAAAATAATGTAAACAAAAATAGACCTAAACATATGTGTAACCGCACGGTCAATGGCGTAAACGTAAAAAAAAAACTAACACTTCATGGTCCAGAAAAAAATTCTTAGAAAGCGATCAAATAGTGTCATCAAAACTAAAGTGGTTCCGATATAAATTACAGATCAGGGCACAAAAAATGACTTTCATACATCCCTGTATACGAAATAAGTTATAGGGGTCAAGGTAGGACAATCTGATACATATATTATTGTATAAAAATATGGGTTTGTAAAGAGGAAATGGCAAGTGTTATGGCTATTAGAAGGCAAGGAGAAAAAAACTTAAAACACAAAAATGAGAAATCAATGTGTCCTTAAGAGGTTAAAACACAAAACTGCTGGGTCCTGAAGGGGTTAATAAAACAAAAAACATCTAACAGCCTCCACATGTGACCACACACATACCTCCACCTGCAGACTGTACAGGAGCCGTGTGCTTACAGGACCTGCATGATGTCACCGTCATGTGATCAGTCACATGGAAGAGGAGGAGTCACATGATCAGGGGCTGCTGCTCTAGGCTCATCTGCTCAGTGTATGCAGGACTCTGCTGTCACATGACCATTATCACAGGTCCTTCAATCACCATCTCTTCTATCCTGCACTATCGAGCGCCGCCCACTCCTGTCACATGATCCTCCCCACAGGTCCTTCAGCCACAGTCACATCTATACAGCTAAATTTTGCCCCCCAAACGTACTGGTCACATGATTGTGACATCATCACAGGTCCTACACCTCCAGCATGTAGCAGATACAGAGCAGGTCCTGGTGGGGCAGTCACTGCTATTGTGTTGTGTGTGGAGATCTCTCAGAGCAGCAGCCCCTGATCATGTGACTCCTCCTCCTCCATGTGACTGATCACATGACGGTGACATCATCGTAGGTCCTGTAAGCACACGGCTCCTCTACAGATACAGGTATGTGTGTGCGGTCACCATCAGATCAGGATTATTGGGGATGATTATTATTAACCCTTAAGGAGACGATGTATATTTACATTCTGTGCCCCATATGGGACTTTGAGGTGAGCTCAGGAGCTATAAGCAGCCAGGACTCACCACTAATGACGCTCATCGCCATTAACCCTTTAGATTCCATGATCAAAGTCGATTGCAGGATCTAAAATTAGTAAAATGCAGTTGTTGGGGGGCGGAGTCTAGATCAGCTGAGATGACGGCCGGAGGGCCCCTTACCGTGCTCTGTGCTCAGATCGGTGCTCTAAGTATACAGACACCTCCGCAGCCTGTATAAGCCGAGCACCGATAACACTGATCACTATGGCAGAGCGTTATTCAGGGTTTGTAATAGAAGCCCCTCCACTAATGAGTTTATATCCCATTTTTGTAATAAAATAATGTAGGTGGGCGTGGCTTAGACATGGCGCTGTACAGTTGTTTCTCTAGGGAGCGCTGTGCCGACCAGTGGTTGTTTGCCTGATTTCCTGCCTATACTGCCCCCCAGGGGATGTCTGGATGGTGAAGGTATCAGGTCACTTACCCGCCCATCCTGTCACCTGGTCAGTCTCTTTTCTCCGGGTATCAGCCACTTCTTCCATACAGGACTATGTAAGCATCAGGATTTTTAAGTTTCTCCCGCGCCCCTATTATTACTTAAGACAGTGTTTCCAAACCAGCGTGTCTCCAGCTGTTGTGAAACTACAACTTCCAGCATGCCCTGACAGCCAAATGCTGTAACAGCTGGAGGCACCCTGCTTGGGAAACACTGACTCCGGTGGAGGCCCAGACCCTGCGTGTGTAACGGTATATGATGCTCGGCCTCTGCTGCAGGTAATAGCAGGTTCTTCCGGGGGGACATATCACAAATCACATAAAATCCTGATGTAATTGTGATGTATATTGTGCCCCCTAGTGGACACATTTCACTATTCTTCATTGGACAATGTCATATTGAATCCCTCTATTCTTCTCCCTGCTCTGATGAAGACGTTCTGAATACACCGCAGCCTCAGAGATTAGGAGAAATGGATTCACAACGTCTTCAGCAGAGCAGGGAGAGCGACCTCAGAAGACCTGGAGGACCAGAGCGCCACCACTGGACGGGAAAGGGGAGTGCGCTCTAGTCTCTTATTTTACAGCCCTCGGACAATGGATTTTGTTTTATAGAGAAATCTGAAAACTCCTATAATGTCTCCTCAGATGTTTCCCCAGATTATCTCCAGGAAATGGATTTTATTTCTCCATAGAATCTGGTGCGGTTTATCATCGTCTCCTCTTCTTCCCTTCAGGTTTCTCCAATCCAGGATCCTCTGCTGATATCTTCTATATAAGAGAATTCTCCTGGATGACCCATCAACCATGGAGAGAGACAGGAACAAGATGGCCGACAGGATCATAAACCTCACCCTACAGATACTCTTCCGGCTTACTGGAGAGGTGAGGGATTCTGGGAGTGATGTCACATGACCTCATTCTTATCTATGTAATAACAGATGGATATGGCTGGAGAGGTGAGGGATTCTGGGAGTGATGTCACATGACCTCATTCTTATCTATGTAATAACAGATGGATATGACTGGAGAGGTGAGGGATTCTGGGAGTGATGTCACATGACCTCATTCTTATCTATGTAATAACAGATGGATAAGACTGGAGAGGTGAGGGATTCTGGGAGTGATGTCACATGACCTCATTCTTATCTATGTAATAACAGAAAGATATGACTGGAGAGGTGAGGGATTCTGGGAGTGATGTCACATGACCTCATTCTTATCTATGTAATAACAGATGACTATGACTGGAGAGGTGAGGGATTCTGGGAGTGATGTCACATGACCTCATTCTTATCTATGGAATAACAGATGGATATGACTGGAGAGGTGAGGGATTCTGGGAATGTATGTAGTGATATTAATGTGTCTCTCAATACACAGGATTACACAGTAGTGAAGAAGTCCTCTAGTGGGCGCTGTCGGGCCCCTGTGTGTGAAGGATGGGGAAAAACCCTGAGCCCAATCCCGGGGCCCCCACCTCACTCCCTGATACATGAGGAAATGGATGAACAGAAGATCCGAGAACTCATCAACAAGATGATGGAGCTGCTGACTGGAGAGGTGACCCTGCTGGGACATTATACAGTAATGGAGGGGTCTGGTGATGACTGGAGAGGTGACACTGCTGGGACATTATACAGTAATGGAGGGGTCTGGTGATGACTGGAGAGGTGACACTGCTGGGAATGCTGGGACATTATACAGTAATGGAGGGGTCTGGTGATGACTGGAGAGGTGACACTGCTGGGACATTATACAGTAATGGAGGGGTCTGATGATGACTGGAGAGGTGACCCTGCTGGGACATTATACAGTAATGGAGGGGTCTGGTGATGACTGGAGAGGTGACACTGCTGGGACATTATACAGTAATGGAGGGGTCTGGTGATGACTGGAGAGGTGACACTGCTGGGACATTATACAGTAATGGAGGGGTCTGGTGATGACTGGAGAGGTGACACTGCTGGGAATGCTGGGACATTATACAGTAATGGAGGGGTCTGGTGATGACTGGAGAGGTGACACTGCTGGGACATTTTATAGTAATGGAGGGGTCTGGTGATGACTGGAGAGGTGACACTGCTGGGACATTATACAGTAATGGAGGGGTCCGGTGATGACTGGAGAGGTGACACTGCTGGGACATTATACAGTAATGGAGAGGTCTGGTGATGACAGGAGAGGTGACACTGCTGGGACATTATACAGTAATGGAGGGGTCTGGTGATGACTGGAGAGGTGACACTGCTGGGAATGCTGGGACATTATATAGTAATGGAGGGATCTGGTGATGACTGGAGAGGTGACACTGCTGGACATTATACAGTAATGGAGGGGTCTGGTGATGACTGGAGAGGTGACACTGCTGGACATTATACAGTAATGGAGGGGTCTGGTGATGACTGGAGAGGTGACACTGCTGGGACATTATACAGTAATGGAGGGGTCTGGTGATGACTGGAGAGGTGACACTGCTGGGACATTATACAGTAATGGAGGGGTCTGGTGATGACTGGAGAGGTGACACTGCTGGGATATTATACAGTAATGGAGGGGTCTGGTGATGGCTGGAGAGGTGACCCTGCTGGGACATTATACAGTAATGGAGGGGACTGGTGATGACTGGAGAGGTGACACTGCTGGGAATGCTGGGATATTATACAGTAACACCACTGGAGGGGTCGGGGTGATGACTGTATCATTATGTGTCAGGTTCCTATAAGGTGTCAGGACGTGGCGGTCCATTCCTCCCTGGAGAAGTGGGAGTATGTAGAAGGACACAAGGATCAGTACAAGGATCAGGTCATGATGGAGGATCAGCAGCCCCTCACATCACCAGGTAATAGACATGACTATATACACACGTCCTCTCATTATTTGTATGTAAAGAATGAATTCAGTCTCTGTATGTGTTCCCTACAGTCAGATCCAGTAAGAGAACAGCACCAGAGAGGTGTCCCCGTCCTCTTCTTCCACAGGATGATCAGGTAGATGGAGATATTCCCTATGATCTGTAGAAGGGCTGTGAAGCTCTTGTGGTCAGTCCCCTCACCCTTCATGACTCCTTGTCTCCTGCTCATCTATAACATCCCACGTGACTTCTCCTACTGTCTGATGACTTTTACAATATTTCTTCCACATCTTATGAATCAGGGTGAAGATCCGAACAATATTAATACTGCAGAGACAGATGTGAGCGATGATGAGCAGTATAAGGATGACATTCCTACAGGGAAAGATCTGATCTATATTAATGCTACAGACATAAAGGAAGAAGAAGTGACAGATGTGAGCGGTGATGAGCAGTATAAGGAGAACATTCCTACTAAGAAAGATCTGATCTATAATAATGCTACAGACATAAAGGAAGAAGAGGAGACAGATGTGAGCGGTGATGAGCAGTATAAGGAGAACATTCATACAGAGAAAAATTCAATCTATATTAATGCTACAGACATAAACGAAGAAGAAGAAGAGACAGATTTGAGCGGTGATGAGCAGTATAAGGAGGACATTCCTACAGGGAAAGATCTTGTCTATGTTAATGCTACAGACGTAAAGGAAGAAGAAGAGACAGATGTGAGCGGTGATGAGCAGTATAAGGAGGACATTCCTACAGGTAACTGCCCAGGTGAGTAGTAACCACTAAATGCAGAGAATAGTCACAGATTCTGCTCAGTCACCGACTGTAATAATTTTTTATGGAATTTTTTTAAAGGGATACTTCGATGGATAGAAAGTTATTTAGAATTGTAAAATTATTCTATTTAACCTCTTAAGGACCTGGGGTTTTTCCGTTTTTGCATTTTCATTTTTTCCTCCTTACCTTTAAAAAATCATAACTCTTTCAATTTTGCACCTAAAAATCCATATGATGGCTTAATTTTTTTTTTATCACCAATTCTACTTTGTAATGACATCAGTCATTTTACCCAAAAATCTACGGCAAAACGAAAAAAAAAATCATTGTGAGACAAAAGAAACGCCATTTAGTAACTTTTGGGGGCTTCCGTTTCTACGTAGTAAATTTTTCGGTAAAATGACACCTTCTCTTTATTCTGTAGGTCCATACGATTAAAATGATCCCCTACTTATATAGGTTTGATTATGTCGCACTTCTGGAAAAAATCCTAACTACATGCAGGAAAATTAATACGTTTAAAATTGTCATCTTCTGACCCCTATAACTTTATTTATTTTTCCGCATATGGGGCGGTATGAGGGCTCATTTTTTTTGCCGTGATCTGAAGTTTTTATCGGTACCATTTTTGTATTGATCGGAATTTTTGATCGCTTTTTATTCATTTTTTCATGATATAAAAAGTGACCAAAAATGCACTATTTTGGACTTTGGAATTTTTTTACGCGTACCCCATTGACCGCACGGTTTAATTAACAATATATTTTTATAGTTCGGACATTTCCGCATGCGGCGATACCACATATGTTTATTTTTATTTACACTTTTTTTTTTTTTTTTTTTTTTTAAATGGGAAATGGGGTGTGATTCAAACTTTTATTAAGGGAGTGTTATAGCTCCCATAGAGGGCTATAACACTGCACAGACTGATCTTTTAAATTGATCATTGATATCCCATAGGGGACTATAACACTGCACACACTGATCTCTTATACTGATCATTGTTATTCCATAGGGGGCTATAACACTGCACAGACTGATCTTTTACATTGATCATTGATATCCCATAGGGGACTATAACACTGCACACATTGATCTCTTATACTGATCATTGTTATCCCATAGGAGACTATAACACTGCACACACTGGTCTCTTATACTGATCATTGTTATCCCATAGGGACCTATAACACTGCACACACTGATCTCTTATACTGATCATTGTTATCCCATAGGGACATATAACACTGCACACACTGATCTCTTATACTGATCATTGTTATCCCATAGGAGACTATAACACTGTACACACTGATCTTTTACATTGATCAGTGGTTTCTCATAAGAAACCACTGATCGATGATTCTGCCGCTTGACTGCTCATGCCTGGATCTCAGGCACTGAGCAGTCATTCGGCGATCTGACAGCGAGGAGGCAGGTAGCGATCCTCCGGTTGTCATATAAGCTGTTCTAGATGCTGCGATTTCGCCGCGGCAATCCCGAACAGCTCCCTGAGCTAACCAGCATGGTTTCACTTTCATTTTAAACGCGGTGTTCAACTTTGAACGCCGCATCTAAAGTGTTAATAGCGCGCGGCACCGCGATCAATGCCGCACGCTATTAGCCACGGGTCCCAGCCGTTGTTAGAGGCTATAGACTGGGAGAGGGAGGAAACCCAGGCTGGAGGGGCGGCCGAACCCACCGGGTCTGAAAGAGCACCTGGGTTAGAAATAGCAGGGGGGTCTGGGGGATCAGTGGAGCAGGCAGAACAAGTGGGTTCAGCAGAACCTGGCATTTTTGCAGAGCAGTTTTTACAAGTGTAATGGGTAACTAATATTCCAGATATCTGTTTAGAGGGAGGGACAGTTCTGGGCACGGACATAGCAAAAAATGAACAGTCTGACCCAAGTCTGTGTCCCTAGGCAGCTGCTGTGAGGACTCTGCACCGTGGCTGTGAGGAGAGAGAAAGACGCCGTCCCATAGAAGGAAGAGGCCGGGTCAGATGCAAGGGCGCTGTGATTGGCCCCTGCATGGCCCCAAACGCGCGCACAGCGCTGATTGGTGGCTCAGTTCGCGCTGCTGAAGAGCTTATGCGATCTGGTGGGCGGAGCTAACGTCCGCCGGGCCGCCGAAGAAATACAGAGAGACTTAGTAATGGCACCCGAACCCCGAGCGCACACGCCGCCTGTAGTGAGCTCCTATGCGCCCGGGGGACGGAGCGGGCGAAGTGCCATCGGCAGCTGCGACTGCCGAAAATGAATGTAAAATGGCGCACACGCCCGCAGAGAAGAGCTATGGTTTCACTTTCATTTTAGTCTAAAGGGTTAATAGCGCGCGGCACCGCGATCAATGCCGCGCGCTATAAGCCACGGGTCCCGGCCGTTGTTAGAGCCCGGGCCCGACCCGCTGTGGCCCCCCGTTATAGAACGGGAGCGGACTCAGGACGTACAGGTACGCCATGGGTCCTTAACAGGTTAAAAGTCTTTCGCCTTCCAGTACTAATCAGCTGCTGTATGCTGCAGAGAAAGTTGTGTAGTTCTTTTCAGTATTACCACACTGGACAGAGGTGTCAGCAGAGAGCACTGTGGTCAGACAGAAAAGAACTACACAACTTCCTCTGGAGCATACAGTAGCTGATAAGTACTGGAAGGATTAAAGGGGTACTCCTGTGAAAATTATTATTTTTTTTTTAAATCAACTGGTGCCAGAAAGTTAAACAGATATGTAAATTACTTCATTTTAAATATCTTAACCCTTCCAGTACTTATCAGCTGCTGTATACTACAGAGGAAGTTCTTTTCTTTTTGAATTTATTTTCTGTCTGTCCACAGTGCTCTCTGCTGACACCTCTGTCCATGTCAGGAACTGTCCAGAGTACAAACAAATCCCCATAGCAAAATGTATACCTGTTTACAAAATTGCATATTTTTTTTTGTTTTTGTTTTTTCAATTTTGTTGCACAATGATTTTTTTTTGTTTCTCCGTAGATTTTTGGGTAAAATGACTGATGTAATTACAAAGTAGAATTGGTGGCGCAAAAAAAAGCCATAATATGGGTCTGTGGGTGCAAAATTGAAAGGGTTATGATTTTTAAAAGGTGAGGAGGAAAAAACAAAAAGTGCAAAAATGGAAAAACCTGAGTCCCCAAGGGGTTAAAATTGTTATCTTCTGACCCCTATAACATTTTTATTTTTCCGCATTTAGTTTTTATTGGTACCATTTTTGTTTTGATAGGACTTTTTTGATCACTTTGAAAACTTTTAGTTTTTTATGGTATCTGAAGTGACCAAAAATGCAAAATTTTTGGTATTTTTGTACGTGTACGCCATCAACCGTGCGGTTTAGATAACCTTATATTTTAATAGATCTGACATTTTACACAAAAAAATGGGAAAAGGTGGGTATTTGAAACTTTTAATAGAGAAGGGGTTAATTCACTTTTATTAACTTTTTTTTTTTACACTTTGCTTGGTATGGGGGCTAAAAAAAAAATCTTCTGATTGCTTATACTGATCAATGTTATGCCATAGCATTGATCAGTGTTCTTTGTGCTCTGCTTGGAGCAGCAGATCGCCGAAAGGACGACGAGGTGGCAGGTGAGGACCCTCCCGTTGTCCAGTCAGCTGATCGAGACCTGCGATTTCACCGCCGATGTCCCAATCAGCTCCACTGAGCTAACCGGCACTGTTAAGCCCACACTTTAGATGCTGTAATCAACTTTTATCACGGCGTCTAAAGGGTTAATGGTCGGTATTGGCGGTGCCCGGCATTAGCCGTGGGTCCTGGCTGCCCGTAGCAACCGGGACCCACCGGGTTTAACCCGTTCTCTGCTGGTGAGTGGTTTAAACCCCATTAACGGGTCCAGGGCGTACAGGTACACCCTTGGTCAAGTCCCAGAACGTCAGGGCATACCTGTACGCCCTTGGTCCTGGTGAAGTTAAATGGGAAAAGGGGGCTGATTCAAACTTTTATTATAGAAGGGGTTAAATCACCTGTATTAACGTTCTTTTTAACTTATTTTTTTTTTTTACAAATTTTTTTACGCCCCATAGGGGACTATTACATGTAATCTTCTGATTGCAGACACTGTATAATGTTATGCCATAGCATAGCGGTGATCCCGATCAGCACCGCTAAGCTGCTGGGAAGCTTTTTCTTTCATTTCAGACATGGCGATCAACTTTGATCGATGCGTCTAAGGGGTTAATACCGGACATCACCGCAATCGGTGATGTCCGGTATTAGCCACGGGTCCCGGCCATTGATAGCCATCGGGGACTGACCTGCTATGACGCGGGGTCAGCCCGTGACTCCGCGTCATAGCAGGGGAGCAAGTGCAGGGTTACAGGTACAGGTACGCCCTGCGTTTTTAAGAGGTTAATTACCCATGATGTTTATTTACCTTATGAGGCCATTTAGGGTGTATTGGGTGGCCCCGGGACTCGAGCCCTCTCTATACCAGGTGGATCTTGGCTGCATTCAGCAACTGAGGACCGCAGCTAATAGCTGACACAGAGCAATCTCTGGTGCTGGCTATTAACCACTTAGATGCTACTGTCAAAGCTGACATCAGCATTTATACAGCCTTAGTAAGAATCATTGGTGGTGCAGTGGTCAGGATTGGCTCACCACGGAGCGAACATGGGGGGCCCATCCATCGTCATGGCAGCCCAAGGCCTTTGCTAGGACTGCCATTGATACAGCCTGTCTATAGTCGGCTCTAATGGATCAATGCAGTAAATATGTACTGCACTGATCTGTATGAGCAATCCAATGACTGCTCATACAAGTCCTTTAGAGGAATCAAAAAGTGTAAAAAATGTTAAATGTAAATGAAACTCTCCAATAATATATTCACTTTTTGGTGTAAAATTGTTAAGCTATCTTTGTTGGAATTGTTTATAAAATTAGTAAATGTAACAAAAAATATGCAAATGAGATATTGTTGTGATTGTATGGACCTGACTTCTATTTTAAGGGTGTTAATACAATGTAAGATCAGTCCCACAAAAAACAAACTCTCCAGTGTAGATGGAAAAATAAAATAGTTATGGCTATGAGGAGAGGAGTAAAAAAAGGAAAACACAAAAGCTTAAATTTCCTGGGTTGTTAAGGGGTTAATACTGATCATAAAATCTGTGTTATTCTCTGCAGATTCTTGTAGCAGGAGATCAGAGGAGAATCTTATATCTTCAGATTATAAAGCAGATGATGATATCACACAAGATACATATGAAGAACATTCCATTATCCCAGATACACCCTCAGCCCTTCACAGCCAAGCTCTGTCATCTCATCCTTATATACAGGTCCTGTCTTCTCAGTCATCACAGGATGTTCACCAAAATAAAGGTCACAGAAGGGGTGTTGGACATAAACGAGCTCATACAGGAAAGAAACCATATTCATGCTCAGATTGTGGGAAATGTTTTACTAAGAAATCACAACTTGTTCAACATCTAAGAACTCACACAGGAGAGAAGCCGTTTTCATGTTCAGAATGTGGGAAATGTTTTAATCAGAAATCAAGTCTTTTTAGACATCAAAGAACTCACACAGGGGAGAAGCCATTTTCATGTGCAGAATGTGAAAAATGTTATACTGCAAAATCAAAGCTTGTTCAACATCAAAGAACTCACACAGGGGAGAAGCCATTTTCATGTTCAGAATGTGGAAAATGTTTTATTGTGAAATCAAATCTTGTTAAACATAAAAGAACTCACTCAGGAGAGAAGTCAATTCAGAGCAATAAATGATGCAGATAACATCTATATATTATCCATGTACATAGGATATCTGACATTTATACATATATCATATACTGCATCTCCAAACTTGTTACCAATTGTTAATAAACGTTTTCTTTCTTATATTATTTATTATTCTTACATTCATCTCTGCACACTGGACTTATAATAAATGTAATATTGTCCCTGAGGTTGTATATAGGGAATGTAACACGTCAGTGTTGTCCCCGCCCCCTTCTCATTATGATTATAGAGACTTTAATTCAAGGCATCAGACAGGATCCGCGCGTCTCCCTTGAAGATCGTCTCTTCTGAACATAAGACGCTGCAGATACTTTTATTTATCACAAACCCTAGACCAGCGTTTCCCGTCTTGACGTCTATTTTCGGTCTCCGATGATAAAATCCATTTTTCTATATGTGAAGTCGTCAATATGTCAGCGCCCCCCGGGTTCAGTAAACATCGGTGTAATTCTTTTCCTTTTCTTTGTCCTCCCCGGGGTATAAAATCCCTAGAGATCTGATCACATCTGGTACAAGATCTCTTTACTTCACACTTTGCGCCATTATTACACGGATTGAAGACCCAGTTACACGCTCGTAAATTCCCATATATGTTGTGGATTGGAATGAAAAAGGTTCTTAAATCTTATATTTACCAATAATATTTTATATTTTACAGTCCGTCCCTATCATAGTACGGAATTGTTATTTTTCTTCTATCCGATGGTTATTTAGTAATTTTGTTATGATTCAGAAGAGACCACGTGTCCCGTATAGACGCTCACCCTGAAGACATTAGACGGCGGTTTTGTGTTTCCGGATTTACACACTTATTATAAAGCTTTTCCTTCGTCTGGATTATTAGAGCTCGTTCGCTCTTCTTTTTCTCATCCTCCCCTTTATATTCCTCCTCATGTGGATATGGAATTCTCCTCAGTCCCTCCTTCTATAGGGCCCATTTTGTGGCCCCCGCACTCCTCCTTGGCCTCTCTAGTTCTTTCCTCTTTTATATATAACTTTGTCGGTATTACGAGACTGCTCTACGACTGATTCTGATTTCCCTTCTCCCCTAACCCCACTTTCTTTACTCCCTATGGTTATTACTAAACACATTTTCCCTCTTCCCCTTTGTGGGAACGTTTACATTCTTTTACGTTACGAGATTTATATTCTTCTACTAAGACTTTGGCCATAGAGGAATCTCAGGCTTTCTTGGGTTTATAAGTAAATTTATCTTTACTCTCCAATGTTTTAAGCGTTATACTAACATATGTCCCTGAAATTGGTTAGAGAGATTGTATTTATTTCCTAAATAATAATAATATCTAAGCTTTATTCTTATCTGATTTCTTCTGCTCCTAATAGTAACCAAAATGCATCTTATATGAGAAGAGGAGCTGAATATCCAACTCTCTGAAGAACAGTGCGGATTTATCTCTAGCGCTCACGTGGCTCCTCCCCCTGTATTCGTATACAGGAGAGTTCATATAAGTTATATTGTCGGGGGTATGAGACTCCTCCTCTCCTTTTGTCACATGGTATTCCAGAATCTTCTCAGTGCGATGTCACAGGGGGAGGGGGGGGGCGTGTCTGTGAAGTCATGATCACGGCCTCCAGCTCCAAGCGTTCTGGACAAAATTTACAGAACATTGGAGTACCCCTTTAATCACACACCTACTATTGGTGACTAGACGGCTTATTCCGATATACTAGAGATCTTCTATCCCCTCCAACCATTTCACAGCGGTGCAAAAAAAGTTCCCAGTTATTCAAAATTGAGGAACCTGTTTCATGGCAAAATTTCTTGAGCAATTCCCTGGAGACTTGTTCTCCTTAGATTACTTTTAGAACCTTTTAATTAACCTCTTAAGGACCAAGGGTGTATCTGTATGCTCTTTTCCCACTTCGGTGCTATAATGTGTGGTCACGGGCTGACTCCGCGGCATAGCCGGGCGGTCCCGTGGCTAATGCCGGACATAACCAATCGCAGTTATGCCCGGCATTAACCCCTTAGACGCGGCAATGAATTAAACCGTTCCTGGCAGCTCCTGAACAGCGGAATGGACGGGAGAGGGTGCCTACCTGCCTCCATCTCCGTCCGATCGGCATAGCATTGAACAGTGTGTGCAATCAGTAGATTGCATGTACAGTAATAGTCCCCTATGGGCACTATATAATGGTGCAAAAATAGTAAAAAATATAATAAAAAAAGTTGTGATTTAACCCCTTCCCTAATTAAAGTTGTAATCACCCCCTGTTCCCATAAAAAATAAAATATCAATATAAATAACCGCATGCGTAAATGCCTGAACTATAAAAAATATTATGTTAATTAAACCACGCGGTCAATGGTGTATACGCAAAAAAAAAAAAAAATCCAAAGTCCAGAATTGTGTAATTTTTGGTAATTTTGTATACCCTAAAATGTATAAAAAAGCGATCAAAAAGTCCCATTAAAACAAAAATGGTGGCACAAAAAACAAGCCCTCATATAAGTCTGTAGGTGCAAAATTGAAAGCTTTATGATTTTTAGAAGGTAAGAAGTGCACAAATGAAAAAGGACCTGGTCCTTAAGGGGTTAAATAATTGATTATTATTATTATTATAAATAAGTTTTATGCTAGACGTCAGGTTTATCTATTTCTATCTTTCTTTTTTTTTCTAAAGATTTTTTGTTTGTAATTTATGTATTATTGGGGCAATATGAATATTATTGTTGTGTAACGATGATTTGTTCTTTTTTAAGTTTTTCTTTTATAACGTAGTCACCGATCCAGCGATGTCATCTCTATAATTTTACATGGGAGGTAAAGAGTCTCATATATGTCTACAAGGTAACAGGACATGAGCAGATTAGACATATAAAATCACTTCTATCTTCTGGCTTCTAGGACATTCTGATCCTGTAGGTGTTATCCGTGATTTCTGAGCAACACCTGACATTAGTTTTGAACACTGGGTGTGGGCGGCGGGGGTCGTGATGTCATGTATGGGAGGGAGGGTGTGGCGGCCGTACTCCCATAGACTTGCATTGAGGGGTCGTGAGGTGACGACACGACGCCCAACACCCGCTCCAACCGGTTGGAACAAAATCTTCTGAATGCTGGGGCAGCGGAGTACCCCTTTTAAAGCTCATGGCACCTGAACAACATGGCTGGATACGACATATTCTCTCACATTTCCATCCATAGGTCATGTTCTCGATTAAAGGGGTACTCCGGTATCACAGTTTTATGGTTATCTAGCATGCTTGTAGTGAGTTTAGCACTTTTGTAAATCACATGTTATACATCTGTCCACAGCACGTATGTTTTTTACTGACCTCTTTTCTATGACGGAAGTTAAGTAGTTTTTCTGGTCGTCCACACCTGCGGCCATGTTTGTTCACTGTTGTGGACAAGACGTCAGCGCTGCAGGCGTTGCTGTTTTTTTTTCTCCTGCAATGGTTTTGCCCCTTTTCCACACCCCTGTAATGAATACTAATTGAATTGTTGCGGGAGGATGGATGTCTCCTCCCGCTGTCAGTCAGCCCTGCACCCGGCTCACAATGTACTGAATACCCTGTACCAGCGCTGCGGCTGACATGTTACCCCTTCCCCGCCATGAGGACCAAGCGCCCGCGGGGGAATCAGGGGAATCGCTTATCATGATGATTCCTCCCGCAGGCGCACTGTCCCCATGGCGGGGGAATTAGTAACATGTCAGCCGCAGCACTATCATGATCCCCCCTGCGGGCGCACTATTAGCTTCTCACCCTGCAGTCCCCACATCAGGGAATGAATTGTCATCCGCAGCGCGCTGTCCCCACATTAGGGAACTAATCATATGTGACGCTGCGCTGCTTCCTGCCCCGCCTCCCCCCCCCCCCCCCCCAAAGCGATGTCCCCGCGAGTGCTAACTGTGAGCCGCAGCAGTGCTGTACATGCTCCCCACGTCGGGAAATGAATGATTTCTGAGCGTGGGCGCAGGGCTTCTGATCGGAGAACAGAAGCTGATCAGAAGCCCTGCGCCCGCGCTCACAATTCATTCCCCGACGTGGGGAGAATGTACAGCACTGCTGCATCTCACAGTTAAAGGACATCTGTACTGATGAATTTTACATATACCTGTACCCAAGCTGCAAAAATAAACAAAATAAAGTTTGACTCGCCTTCCTACGTTCCCCCGTTGCTACAGTAACAACCTCATGGTCCTCTGCTGCGATCCTCATGCTGCTTCCTGCCAGCCGAATCCTTACATGACAGTACGCTAAGCCTATCAACGGCCGAGGCGGGACATCGCTGCGGCCGGTGATACGCTGACGGCTCTGTGACATTCCCCTCCCCAGGAAGCAGTGTGAGGATCGCAGCAGGGGACTGTGAGGCCGTTACCGTAGCAACGAGGGAACGTAGGAAGGTGATTCAAAGTTTATTTTTGCAGCTCGTGCACAGGAATATGTAAAATTCATCAGTACAGATGTCCTTTAACCCTTGCGGGGACATCACTTGGGGGAGGGGGAAGGGCAGGAAGCAGCGCCCGCGGGTCACAGATGATTAGTTCACTGATGTGGGGACAGCGCACTGCGGATGACAATTCATTCCCTAACATGGGAAGAATGTGCAGGCTGCGGCTCACAGTTAACACTTTCCCTGATGCGGGGGACATTGCTTTTTTTTTTGAGGGGGGGGGGGGGAATCAGCCCCCCCACTGACAATTCATTAATTCCCTGATGTGGGGACTGTGGGGTGAGAAGCTGACAGTGAGGGTGGGATGAGTATACTAATGAGCAGGGCAGGGAAAGGGCTAAAGGGAAAAAAAATAAAGCCGGCCACAAACAGGGCTTGGCGGCAACGCAAAACAAGTTGGGCGGGTCACTGAAAGAGGAGACTGGCTACAAGGCATGCTGGGAGCTGTAGTTTCTAAAACAAAGGCAAAACAGAAATAGATGCTACACTACATGGACACACTTGTGCAAAGAAAAGAAAGACAAACAAAGAGCGAGCACAAGACCAGAGATAAGAAGAAAACTCACCTGCAAGGGTAAGTAGAAACTGAAAAAACACATTTGCCACCGGAGTACCCCTTTAACCTCTTAAGGATGGATATACCCATGGGAATTCCAGCCCCCGCCTCTAGCCAGTCGGGGACCGGGATGCCTGCTGAAATAATTCAGCAGGTATCCCGGCACATCGCCGAGGGGGGTCCTGAGACCTCCCCATGTCGGTGATCGCAGGAAATCACATGTTAAGTCAGACATGCGATTTTCTGCTATTCCGGGCTGATCGGATCTCTGGTGACCCGATCGCCCAGAAAATAGGGATGATCGGAGCGGTCAGTGACAGCTCCAATCATCCTGAGGGATAGGAGCGAGGTTGCAGTGGTGCAACCTCCTCCTATCCCCTGCCATTAGTCAGAAATGAATTCTGACCAATGACAGCGCACAACAGGGGGTTGCCAGGGAAACCCCCCACTCTGCCCACCCCTGGATGTCGGGCAGAACGGGGGGAGAAGATGGCGGCCGGTACCTGGAAAGAAGATGCCGTGGGGACCGCAGATCATCGCTGGAGACAGCGGAGATCAGCGGCGCAGGTAGGGAGGCGTTGGTGGGGGGGGGGGAGGAAGGGGTCAGTAAAGCGATCTGGGCATGCTGGGTTTTGTAGTTTTGCAACATCTGGAGGGTCACAGTTTGGAGACCACTATTACATTGGTGCCCAAATGGTAGCCCTCCAGATGTTTCCAAACTACAACTTTCAGCATGCCAAGACTACCCAGGCATGCTGGGAGTTGTAGTTCTGTAACATCTGTCACTTCAGATTTTGCAATTTTCATGAAAATTTAGAAAATTGTAGAATTTAGAATAATCGGTAAAAGCATCTTAGAGTTATTAATGCTTAAAGTGACAGTGGTCAGAATTACAAAAAAGGGCTCAGTCCTTAAGGGGTTAATGTTCTCACCTATCTAACTGGAGAAATTCAGTGTAAACGTTGTATGACTAAGGGCGGCGACGCCTGAAACGCGTCATGGTGTTCACCTTCTTGTGTCTTGTGACTTTTCTCCAATAAACAGGACTCTAGTCCACGCTGGTTATTTTTCCTTCTCATATGGACTTTGGTGCCGCCATACACCTGCCGTGCTGTGGAGGGGACTTACCTGCAGGGAGCTGCCTATACACTTTACCTCTTTATAAATATACCATTCATTTTTGTTTATACTTTTCAAATATTTTTTGTATATATTTGTAACTGTATAAACAAGGCGCTCAACATCACGTTATATTGTGAAAGCATTAATGCCTTCAATGGTATTGATCGTCCACCATGCGAGGCCATAAAACTTACCTTCTCCATTTGGATGTAAGACCGGCGTGTTCCTCCATTAGGTGTCCCACCGTGACATTTTATACACATTTATGGCTCATAATGGGACGTATAATATATGGATTTTATATTCTGTCACCATATTGTAAAACCCCTTATGTCCAGCTTATAGTTATAAGTCCCCATTACCCTTTGTATATGAACGTGGGGTGCCTCCAGCTGTTTCCAGAGGCATCCGTCTCCATTTTTTGGCTATTTCTCATATCTTGTAAATCCTTCTGACATAATGTAAAGGTTTTTGATATATATTGTTTATATTTGCATTTTTAGGAGGAAATCAATTCTATAGATTTTTATATATATTTCACCTGCGGTCAGGTGACTCTAGTGACCCGGTAGGGATTCGTTCACCGCTTATAATAATGTTGTAACTGTGAGTACTCCTATATCTATTTACCTGATGAAGAACCCGGTTCGGGTTAGAAACTTAAAGGGGTACTCCACCCCAAGACATCTTATCCTTTATCCAAAGAATAGGGGAATGAGATATCTGACCCCGCAGCTGGGACCCCCGTGATCTCTGTGCAGCACCTGTCATTCGTTTAGAACGCTGTTCTGAACGCTGGGGCAGTGGAGTACCCCTTTAATGTCAATTGTATGGAATAAACGACACCGTTCTGTTATTAGGATCTATGGTCAGATTCTTCTTCCATAATTAGTCTCAGTACTAGCACCAGCGGGTATCCTCCATTTTACCGCTGTGGATCGTGTGTGATCCTCTTCAAGTACATTCATCCCACCG
The DNA here is from genome assembly GCF_029499605.1 of Hyla sarda. Taxonomy (NCBI): domain Eukaryota; kingdom Metazoa; phylum Chordata; class Amphibia; order Anura; family Hylidae; genus Hyla; species Hyla sarda. The sequence goes on from NW_026610890.1 coordinate 59,587, forward strand.
AGGATCCTGCCAGACCTGGAGGGGATGCCGCGGCTGCTGACGGCCATCTTGGATTCCAATTAGGATTCTACGTGCCAGTGCTGGTGTTGTGTCCTCAGCACAACATCTTCCGGTATGCCTTCTACCACCTACCTGCCAGGGTTTACCGGAACGTTACTACACCAGGAGCGCACCTTTTATTCTCGTCTAAGGAGATGATGGAGGCGCCGATGCTGCCAACCGAGGTGGCAGACGCTGAGCAGCAAGAGGATAGGATCTTACTGACAAAGCCGTTTAACCCCTTGAGGACTTTTTTTTTCCATTTTTGCACTTTCGTTTTTTTCCTCACCTTCTAAAAATCATAATGTTTTCAGTTTTCCACCTACAGGCCTATATGAGGCTTGTTTTATGCGCTAAATCACATTTATTAACTTATTTTTTTCACACTTTTTTTGTCTATTACATGCAATTATTGGATTGCATACGCTGTTCGGTGCCATAGCATAGCATTGATCAGTGTTATCGGTGCTCTGCTGCTCTAGTTTGGATCTCAGGCATGGAGCAGCAGAGCGACAATCGGATGGCGGGAAGTAAGGTAAGAAGCCTCCCGCTGTCCTCTCAGCTGTTCAGGACACCGCAATTTCACCGCGGCGGTCCCGAACAGCTGACTGAGCTAACCGGCAACTGTTTCTCCTGTTTTAGAGGCCGCGATCAACTTTGATTGCGGCGTCTAAAGGGTTAATACGGGATATCAGCCCGATCAGCAATGTCCGCGGGTCCTGGTTGTAGATAGCAACCGGGACCCACCGGGTATGAAGCACGCTCAGCCCCTGAGCACGCTTCACATAACAGGAGCCAGCACAGGACGTAAATATATGTCATGCGTCATTAAGGGGTTAAATTGGAAAAGGGGGGTGATTCAAACTTTTAGCATGGAATGGGTTAATTCACATTTATTAACTTGTTTTCTTACACCATTTTTTAGTCCCTGTCGGGGACTATAACATGCAATCCTCTGATTGTATACACTGTTCTGTGCCATAGCATAGCATTGATCAGTGTTATCTGCGCTGAGGCTGACTGGAGCATCAAGGAAGAGACTGGATGGCAAGGAGGCAGGTAAGGGCCCTCCCGCCATCCTCTCAGCTAATTGTTACACTGCGGTGGTCCGGATCAGCTCCACTGAGCTGCCAAGAAAGCTTTTCTTTTATTTTAGACGCCGCAATCGACTTTGATTGCGGCATCTAATGGGTTAATAACGGGAATCACCGCGATCGATGATGTCCGGCATTAGACAAGGTTCCCAGCCAGCTTGTGACCCCGCGTAATAGCAGGGGAGCGGGCACAAAGCATACATGTACACCCTGCGTCCTTAAGGGGTTTAGAAGCTTTTAATATGCCGAGGGCTCAGGACAAGTCTGTTTCTCTATTACAGGTAAGAAAAGCACAATGGACCTGATGTGGTTGACGCAACCATCTTAAAAAGGTCTCCAGAGGCACCGAGGAGGGCAAGTGGATAAAGCAACGAGCTGCCCTGAATGATACCGGTCTGTATAAAAACAACAAGGATAAAATCTGTCTACCAAAGGTTCTGTGCCCAATGATGTCCCCGGAGACTCATGGAGTCACCCACAACTCGAAAATGACTATAATATCACTGATGAATGATCACTGGTTAGCCCCAGGATATACCACAGTGGTCACCAGGTAAACACCGGCCGGCATGACCTGTGCAAGACCTAATGTAGGGAAAGCAGTGCAGGTGCCTCCTAAACGTGGCGGATTTACCCGTTTTAGCAGCTGCAGATAGACTATACAGTTGCCTCAACATACAATAGTTTCATCATACAATGGTCTTTTCTGGACCATTGTAACTTGAAACCAGACACAACATACATTGTACAGACAGTCCAGATCTGTGACACGTGTCAATGGCTGCAAGAACCTACCAATCAGAATGGGCATTCACTGGTAAAACCCCTTTATTACTGAAGTGTATGTGTTACGCCGAGCGCTCCGGGTCCCTGCTTCTCCCCGGAGCGCTCGCGGCGTTCCTCTCTCTGCAGCGCCCCGGTCAGACCCGCTGACCGGGAGCACTGCACTGACATTGCCGGCGGGGATGCGATTCGCATAGCGGGACGCGCCCGCTCGCGAATCGCATCCCAAGTCACTCACCTGTCCCCGGCTGTCAAGTCCTGGCGCGCGCGGATCCGCTCCTTAGGGCGCGTGCGCGCCAGCTCTCTAAGATTTAAAGGGCCAGTGCACCAGTGATTGGTGCCTGGCCCAATCAGCCTAATTAGCTTCCACCTGATCCCTGTCCATATTACCTCACTTCCCCTGCACTTCCTTGACGGATCTTGTTGCCTTGTGCCAGTGAAAGCGTTTAGTGTTGTCCAAAGCCTGTGTTCCAGATCTCCTGCTATCCTCTTTGACTACGAACCTTGCCGCCTGCCCCGACCTTCTGCTACGTCTGACCTTGCCTCTGCCTAGTCCTTCTGTCCCACGCCTTCTCAGCAGTCAGCGAGGTTGAGCCGTTGCCGGTGGATACGACCTGGTTGCTACCGCCGCAGCAAGACCATCCCGCTTTGCGGCGGGCTCTGGTGAAAACCAGTAGCATCCCTAGAACCGGTCCACCGACACGGTCCACGCCAATCCCTCGCTGACACAGAGGATCCACATCCAGCTAGCCGAATCCTAACAGTAGATCCGGCCATGGATCCCGCTGAGGTGCCGCTGCCAAGTCTCGCTGACCTACCCACGGTGGTCGCCCAGCAATCGCAGCAAATCGCAGTTGACCGCCACGTTACAGCAACTTCTGCCACTGCTACAGCAGCAACCATCTCCTCCGCCAGCTCCTGCACCTCCTCCGCAGCGAGTGGCCGCTCCTAGCCTCCGCTTGTCCCTGCCGGACAAATTTGATGGGGCTCCCGACTCTGCCGTGGCTTCTTGTCTCAATGTTCCCTACATATGGAGATGTTGTCGGACCAATTTCCTACAGAACGGTCTAAGGTGGCGTTCGTAGTGAGTCTTCTGTCTGGAAAGGCTTTGTCTTGGGCCACACCGCTCTGGGACCGCAAGGATCCTGCCACAGCCACTGTCCAGTCCTTCTTCGCTGAAGTCCGTAGTGTCTTCGAGGAACCAGCCCGAGCTTCTTCTGCCGAGACTGCCCTGCTGAACCTGGTCCAGGGTAATTCTTCAGTGGGCGAGTACGCCATCCAATTTCGTACTCTTGCTTCCGAGTTATCATGGAATAACGAGGCTCTCTGCGCGACCTTTAAAAAAGGCCTATCCAGTAACATCAAGGATGTGCTGGCCGCACGAGAGATTCCTGCCAACCTGCAAGAACTTATCCATTTGGCCACCCGCATTGACATGCGTTTTTCTGAGAGACACCAGGAGCTCCGCCAGGAAAAAGACCTTGATCTCTGGGCACCTCTCTCACAGTATCCTTTGCAATCTACCCCTGTGCCTCCCGCCGAGGAGGCTATGCAAGTGGATCGGTCTCGCCTGACCCATGAAGAGAGGACTCGCCGTAGGGATTACAATTTATGTCTGTACTGCGCTAGTACCGAACACTTCTTGGTGGATTGCCCTATTCGCCCTCCACGTCTGGGAAACGCACGCACGCACCCAGCTCATGTGGGTGTGGGGTCTCTTGGTATGAAGTCTGCTTCTCCACGTCTCACTGTGCCCGTGCGGATTTCTTCTTCTGCCAACTCCTACTCAGCCGCGGCCTTCTTGGACTCTGGTTCTTCTGGAAATTTTATTCTGGCCTCTTTGGTGAATAAGTTCTGCATCCCGGTGACCCGTCTCGTCAAGCCGCTCTACATTTCCTCGGTCAACGGAGTGAAATTGGACTGCACTGTGCGTTACCGCACAGAACCCCTGCTCATGAGTATTTGACGGCATCACGAAAAAATTTAACTTTTTGTTTTGCCCAACTGCACCTCTGAAGTCCTCCTTGGTCTGCCATGGCTCCAACGCCACTCTCCTACCCTTGATTGGACCACCTGGGAGATCAAGAGCTGGGGTGCTTCTTGCCATAAAAAATGCCTCACGTCTGCTCCCAGTCCAGTCAGTCTAACCTCAGTGTCTTCTCCTTTACCTGGTCTCCCCAAGGCCTATCAGGACTATGCTGTGTCTCCTCCTCATAGCCCCCGTCCTGGTAACACTTTACCCCGTGCCCAGCTTCACCCTCTTCCCCCCCCCCTCCCCACTCCCACGCCTTCTGGTTTGCCCGCTGTTGATGAGGTTTCCCGGGACTTCACCATCTGGAAAGAGACTCAAAAACCCCTCATACAGGCCTCATCCCGGATGAAGAAACATCCCGACAAAAAGAGGGGGAGACCTAAGGGGGGGGGGGGGGTACTGTTACGCCGAGCGCTCCGGGTCCCTGCTCCTCCCCGGAGCGCTCGCGGCGTTCCTCTCTCTGCAGCGCCCCAGTCAGACCCGCTGACCGGGAGCGCTTCACTGACATTGCCAGCGGGGATGCGATTCGCATAGCGGGACGCGCCCGCTCGCGAATCGCATCCCAAGTCACTCACCTGTCCCGGTCCTCGGCTGTCACGTCCTAATTAGCTTCCACCTGATCCCTGTCCATATTACCTCACTTCCCCTGCACTTCCTTGACGGATCTTGTTGCCTTGTGCCAGTGAAAGCGTTTAGTGTTGTCCAAAGCCTGTGTTCCAGATCTCCTGCTATCCTCTTTGACTACGAACCTTGCCGCCTGCCCCGACCTTCTGCTACGTCTGACCTTGCCTCTGCCTAGTCCTTCTGTCCCACGCCTTCTCAGCAGTCAGCGAGGTTGAGCCGTTGCCAGTGGATACGACCTGGTTGCTACCGCCGCAGCAAGACCATCCCGCTTTGCGGCGGGCTCTGGTGAAAACCAGTAGCATCCCTAGAAACGGTCCACCGACACGGTCCACGCCAATCCCTCGCTGACACAGAGGATCCACATCCAGCTAGCCGAATCCTAACAGTATGCACTGAATTCCTGTCTGGTAGCGCCCCCTACAGTACAGGGAGGTATTACATGTTCTGTACTTCTCTTTACCTGTGCCAGGGTTAGCTGCTCCAAGTGGGGGCAGCTATATGTGAAATTTTTGGGGGATACTGTGTGTACTGTACAGGACCCTGAAGAAGCTCCTGTCCTCTACATAGACAGAGATTACAGCTCCAGCAGATCTCTATTACTTTTATATGGAAGGATTTGCTTTATCCATATTAGTATCTACTTATCTTTCTTTAATCCTCACTTTTTCCTATTTTTGGATGACATTTTTGGTGGCTTCAGAACCAATTACCAGGTTTCCATAGAGTTATGGTCCCAACATACAATGGTCATCCTGGAACCAATTAATATTGTAACTTGAGGGACCACTGTATTCAGCTCCCCTTGTGAGGAGGGTATGAATATATTTTGGTGTGTGTGGATCTCTTTTCAGGTTGGCTTAAGGCCCATCGGGGTCAAAATTGTAATGCAAAGATGACAGCAGGGAAAAATTTGGTAATTAGGGTAAATTGGTTTTATTGAAAGATAAAAGACCATCGGCATTACAAGCTAGTAAGACCGGCAAAAATACAGGAACATACAAGGGCAGCAGTCAGGGTGAGGGAGACATCACATACAGTCAGGATCGAGCTGAAAAAAGGAACAATAACAGAGAACACGCACCCTGAGGTGCCAGAAAACAAAAAAGTAGTCCCACCCCCACCCCCCTCTTACGCCTGCACTGATTAAGCACTATTTAGAAATGAATTTAAAAGAAAAAGCAAGTAATAAAAAGGGAATGGGAATGCTGCTGCCGAACGAACCGCCTCATTTCAGCACAATCACATAAGACAGGAACATATCTAGGAACATTCACCATATGTGGATCAGATAAACCATGCACTGACTCTGGGGAGTCAGAGGGGAGGAACACCAGGCGCCCCACACTCCCTCAAATTTAGCATTTCCTGTTTTATACACCATCTTAGAGAATGGGATAATAGAATTTACCAGCTTCTTCCATTTGCCGAGCTTCCACATGTGATGCAAGTGTCCTATCCCTCCATATACTGAAGACATCGTCAGGCGGTGAGCTGACCCCAGATTTTTTCATAGATTTTCTATGCCTTTCTTTTGCAATATGTAAAAGAGTGCCCGACTCAATCCACATACCCAGAAGGTGCCCGGATAACTTGGAATATATCAACAACTTTAGGGGAAAACCACTAAAGGGGTACCCTAAACCAAGAACCCTCCCTATAAAATGTAACTTTTATTGGTCACTATTATAATATCAAAAGAAATCAAAAAACAAATGAAATGTTCACCACTAGGTGTCAGAACCACACCACTGTTATAATTACAGCTCCAGTTTAGCTCCGTATCAGTGTGCTGGAAATATGATAAACTCAGAAGGAATGTGCGCTTATTCTGTATGGCCGTTCAGGAGCTCTCTATATATTTAGTAATCAGAAGCTAAATGTAAGCGCTGCAATTAAAACTCCCATGTATCCAGTTCAATGACGTTTCGTCGGCTCCCCAGCTTTATCAAAGGACTGATGGCTAATGGCCTGACTCAATCCCACACCTTCAACATTGAGAAGATTCTCTAATGCCATGTGACAAAAGGAGAGGAGGACTCCCATACCCTCGACAACATATCTTATATGAACTTTCCTGTATACGAATACAGGGGGAGAAGCCACGTGAGCGCTAGAGATAAACCCGCACGAGAGATAAACTCTTCAGAGAGTTGGATATTCAGCTCCTCTTCTCATATAAGATGCATTTTGGTTACTATTAGGAGCAGAAGAAATCAGATAAGAATAAAGCTTAGATAGTATTATTATTTAGTATATAAATACAATCTCTCTAACCAATTTCAGGGACGTATGTTAGTATAACGCTTAAAACATTGGAGAATAAAGATAAATTTAATTATAAAACCCCAGAAAGCCTGAGATTCCTCTATGGCCAAAGTCTTAGTAGGAGAATATAAATCTTGTAACGTAAAAGAATGTAAACGTTCCCACAAAGGGGAAGAGGGAAAATGTGTTTAGTAATAACCATAGGGAGTAAAGAAAGTGGGGTTAGGGGAGAAGGGAAATCAGAATCAGTCGTAGAGCAGTCTCGTAATACCGACAAAGTTATATATAAAAGAGGAAAGAACTAGAGAGGCCAAGGAGGAGTGCGGGGGCCACAAAATGGGCCCTATAGAAGGAGGGACTGAGGAGAATTCCATATCCACATGAGGAGGAATATAAAGGGGAGGATGAGAAAAAGAAGAGCGAACGAGCTCTAATAATCCAGACGGAGGAAAAGCTTTATAATAAGTGTGTAAATCCGGAAACACAAAACCGCCGTCTAATGTCTTCAGGGTGAGCGTCTATACGGGACACGTGGTCTCTTCTGAATCATAACAAAATTACTAAATAACCATCGGATAGAAGAAAAATAACAATTCCGTACTATGATAGGGACGGACTGGAAAAATATAAAATATTATTGGTAAATATAAGATTTAAGAACCTTTTTCCTTCCAATCCACGACATATATGGGAATTTACGAGCGTGTAACTTGGTCTTCAATCCGTGTAATAATGGCGCAAAGTGTGAAGTAAAGAGATCTTGTACCAGATGTGATCAGATCTCTAGGGATTTTATACCCCGGGGAGGACAAAGAAAAGGAAAAGAATTACACCGATGTTTACTGAACCCGGGGGACGCTGACATATTGACGACTTCTCATATAGAAAAATTGATTTTATGATCTGAGACCGAAAATAGACGTCAAGACGGGAAACGCTCGTCTAGGGTTTGTGATAAATAAAAGTATCTGCAGCGTCTTATGTTCAGAAGAGACGATCTTCAAGGGAGACGCGCGGATCCTGTCTGATGCCTTGAATTAAAGTCTCTATAATCATAATGAGAAGGGGGCGGGGACAACACTGACGCGTTACATTCCCTATATACAACGTCAGGGACAATATTACATTTATTATAAGTCAAAAAAATAAAGGGAACACTTACACAACACAATGTAACTCCAAGTCAATGACACTTCTGTGAAATCACACTGTCCACTCAGGAAGCAACACTGATTGACAATCAATTTCACATGCTGTTGTGCAAATGGAACAGACAACAGGTGGAAATTATAGGCAATTAGCACCCCCAATAAAGGAGTGGTTCTGCAGGTGGTGACCACAGACCACTTCTCAGTTCCTATGCTTCCTGGCTGATGTTTTGGTCACTTCTGAATGCTGGCGGTGCTTTCTCTATAGTGGTAGCATAAGATGGCGACTACAACCCACACTAGTGGCTCAGGTATTGCAGCTCATCCAGGATGGCACATCAATGCGAACTGTAGCAAGAAGTTTGTTGTGTCTGTCAGCGTAGTGTCCAGAGCATGGAGGCGCTACCAGGGGACAGGCCAGTACATCAGGAGATGTGGAGGAGGACGTAGGAGGGCAACAACCCAGAAGCATGGCCGCTACCTCCGCCTTTGTGCAAGGAGGAGCACTGCAAAAAGACCTCCAGCAGGCCACAAATATGCAAGACTCAATCGGTCAGAAACAGATACATAAGGGTGGTATGAGGGCCTGACGTCCACAGGTGGGGGTTGTGCTTACAGCCCAACACCGCGCAGGATGTTTGGCATTTGCCAGAGAACAAGATTGGCAAATTCACCACTGGTGCCCTGTGCTCTTCACAGATGAAAGCAGGTCCACACTGAGCACATGTGACAGACGTGGAGAATGTTCTGCTGCCTGCAACATCCTCCAGCATGACCGGTTTGGCAGTGGGTCAGTAATGGTGTGGGGTGGCATTTCTTTGGGGGGCCGCACAGCCCTCCATGTGCTTGCCAGAGGTAGCCTAACTGCCATTAAGTACCGAGATGAGATCCTCAGACCCCTTGTGAGACCATATGTTGGTGCGGTTGGCCCTGGTTTCCTCCTAATACAAGACAATGCTAGACCTCATGTGGCTGGAGTGTGTCAGCAGTATCTACAAGAGGAAGGCATTGATGCTATGGACTGGCCGCCCGTTCCCCTGAATCCGATTGAGCAGTTGTGGGACTTCTCGCTCCATCCACCACAGACTGTCCAGGAGTTGGCGGATGCTTTAGTCCAGGTCTGGGAGGACATCTCTCAGGAGACCATCCGCCACCTCATTAGGAGCATGCCCAGGTGTTGTAGAGAGGTCATACGGGCACGTGGAGGCCACACACACTACTGAGCCTCATTGGGACTTGTATTAAGGACATTACATAAAGTTGGATCAGCCTGTAGTGCGGTTTTCCACTGTGATTTTCAGTGTGACTCCATATCCAGACCTCCATGGGTTGATAAATTTGATTTCCATTGATAATTTTTGTGTGATTTTGTTGTCAGCGCATTCAACTATGTAAAGAGGAAAGTATTTCATACGATTAGTTCATTCATTCAGATCTAGGATCTGTTATCTTAGTGTTCCCTTAATTTTTTTGAGCAGTGTATAATATAGAGAACTTCCTAAAAAATGATATCAAGTTTGGAGATGAAGCATATATTGTATAAATATATATTAGTATGCATTATTGTCAACTATCCTATGTACATGGTTAATATATAGATGTGTTATTTGCATAATTTTTTGCTCTGCTTCATGTTTTCCCCTGTGTTAGAACATGAAAAAGGCTTCTCTCCTGTGTGAGTTTTTCGATGTACAACAAGGTCTGATTTGCGAGTAAAACATTTGCCACATTCTGAACATAAAAATGGCTTATCCCCTGTGTGAGTTATTTGATGTTTAACAAGAATTGATTTCTGAGCAAAACATTTCCCACATTCTGCGCAAGAAAATGGCTTCTCTCCTGAGTGAGTTTTTCTATGTACAACAAGGTCTGATTTCTGAGCAAAACATTTCCCACATTCTGAACATGAAAATGGCTTTTCTCCTGTGTGAGTTCTTTGATGTAAAACAAGGTCTGATTTCTGAGTAAAACATTTCACACATTCTGAACATGGAAATGGCTTCTCCCCTGTGTGAATTCTTTGATGTTTAATAAGATCTGATTTCTGAGCAAAACATTTCCCACATTCTGAACATGAAAATGGCTTCTCTCCTGTGTGAGTTCTTTGATGTAAAACAAGGTCTGTTTTCTGAGTAAAACATTTCACACATTCTGAACATGGAAATGGCTTCTCCCCTGTGTGAGTTCTTTGATGTTTAACAAGATCTGATTTCTGAGCAAAACATTTCCCACACTCTGAACATGAAAATGGCTTCTCTCCTGTGTGAGTTCTTTGATGTACAACAAGACCTGATTTATAATTAAAACATTTCCCACATTCTGAACATGAAAATGGCTTCTCTCCTGTGTGAGTTCTTTCATGTACAAGACATGATTTAAAAGCAAAACATTTTCCACATTCTGAACATGAAAATGGCTTCTCTCCTGTGTGATTTCTTTGATGTACAACAAGGTCTAATTTATAAGTAAAACATTTCCCACATTCTGAACATGAAAATGGCTTCTCTCCTGTGTGAGTTCTTTGATGTACAACAAGGTATGATTTCTGAGTAAAACATTTCCCACATTCTGAACATGGAAATGGCTTCTCTCCTGTGTGAGTTCTTTGATGGCGAACAAGACCTTGTTTCCCAGTAAAACATTTCTCACATTGTGGACATGAAAACGGCTTCTCTCCTTTGTAGCTTCTCTTATGTCTCACAAGATTTGATTTCTTGGTAAAACACTTTCCACATTCTGAACATGAATATGGCCTTTCCTTTGCACAATCTTTCTGATGTCCAACACCCCTTCTGTGACTTTTATTTTGCTGAACATCCTGTGATGACTGAGAAGACAGGACCTGTATATAAGGATGAGATGACAGATCTTGGCTGTGAAGGGCTGAGGGTGTATCTGGGATAATGGAATGTTCTTCATATGTATCTTGTGTGATATCATCATCTGCTTTATAATCTGAAGATATAAGATTCTCCTCTGATCTCCTGGTACAAGAATCTGCAGAGAATAACACAGATTTTATTTTTGAGTATTAACCCCTAACAACCCAGGACATTTTTGCATTTCTAAGCAATAGTACTTTGTAAAGATTTACTGCAAAACTGAAGAAAGATAGTTGCTTTGATAGCGGAGCAGCCATACAACAGTGGTGTCAAACTGTGGCCCTGAAGATGTTGCAAAACTTCAACTCCCAGCATGCCTGGACACCAAAGGTCCTCTAGAGGATGCACAATGTCCCCAAAGGTAAATCAAGGCTTCCCTCTGAAGTTTTGCAACATCTGGAGGGCCACAGGTTGACACCACTGCCTTACAAGGAGCAGGGACACCCGTCTTTGACAATCATGTGGACACAGCCTCAGGGAAAATCACTGCTATGGGGCCCGCTCAGGGAACAAATGACCGTGTCCCCCAATCCACCTGACCCCGCAGGTTATAATGGAGCAGTCATCCAAACCGCTCCCCTTTATAATCCTCATGCCAGCCAGAGAATTCAGGCAAAGGATAGGGGATACGTGTTAGATCACGGGGGTCCGACCCTTGGGACTCCCTGCGATCTCCTGAATGGGGCCCTGGCAGTCTGCTTAACCCCTTAAGGACCGGAGGTTTTTCCGTTTTTGCATTTTCGTTTTTTGCTCCTTGCCTTTAAAAAATCATAACTCTTTCAAATTTACACCTAAAACTCCATATGATGGCTTATTTTTTGCGCCACCAATTCTATTTTGTAATGACGTCGGACATTTTTCCCAAAAATCTATGGTGAAGCGGGAAAAAAAATCATTGTGCGACAAAATTGAAAAAAAAATGCTGTTTTGTAACTTTTGGGGGCTTCCGTTTCTACGTAGTACATTTTTCGGTAAAAATGACACCTGATATGTATTCTGTAGGTCCATACGATTAAAATGATGCCCTACTTATATAGGTTTGATTTTGTCGGACTTCTGGAAAAAATCATAACTACATGCAGGAAAATTAATACGTTTAAAATTGTCATCTTCTGACCCCTATAACTTTTTTATTTTTCCGTGTATGGGGCGGTATGAGGGCTCATTTTTTGCGCCGTGATCTGAAGTTTTTAACGGTACCATTTTTGCATTGATAGGACTTATTGATCATTGATCTTTTTATTCATTTTTAAATGATATAAAAAGTGAGCAAAAATGCACTATTTTGGACTTTGGATTTTTTTTGCGCGCACGCCATTGACCGAGCGGTTTAATTAATGATATATTTTTATAATTCGGACATTTCTGCACGCGGTGATACCACATATGTTTATTTTTATTTACACTGTGTTTTTTTTTTATTGGAAAAGGGGGGTGATTCAAACTTTTAATAGGGGAGGAGTTAAATGATCTTTATTCACTTTTTTTTTTCACTTTTTTTTTGCAGTGTTATAGGTCCCATAGGGACCTATAACACTGCACACACTGATCTTCTATGTTGATCACTAGTTTCTCATAAGAAACCAGTGATCAACGATTCTGCCGGATGACTGCTCATGCCTGGATCTCAGGCACTGAGCAGTCATTCGGCGAACGGACAGCGAGGAGGCAGGAAGGGGCCCTCCCGCTGTCCTGTCAGCTGTTCGGGATGCCGCGATTAGCCGCGGCTATCCCGAACAGCCCGACTGAGCTAGCCGGGAACTTTCACTTTCACTTTTAGCCGCGCGGCTCAGCTTTGAGCGCGCGGCTAAAGGGTTAATAGCGCGCGGCGCCGCGATCGGCGCTGCGCGCTATTAGAGGCGGGTCCCGGCTTCAATATGACGCCGGGCCCGCCATGATATGATGATGTTATATCAGATGATGTTATATCAGAAGAGCAGGACAAAGGACGTACCGGTACGTCCTTGGTCCTTAAGGGGTTAAAGGGGGCGGACCGACCCTGCATGGAGCGACAGCTGACACTCCCCCTCCATGTATCCCATAGAGATATATGGAGGGGGTGTGTCGGCCGCGGCATCCTGTGGGGGTCAGAACGGCCGCTTCCTGCAGACTGCTGGGGCCCCGTTCAGGAGATCGCGGGGAGTCACAAGGGTCGGACCCCCGTGATCTATAACCGATCCCCTATCCTGTCTAGGCAGACAGTATCACATTTTTGTCTTTTGTCTATTAATGTGAATAGAAAGACTTATGTCCTAATAAAGTTGGAGAAATTTTCCTGGAACCAAGTTAAAAGGGGAACCTTTATTTTTAATGATTTTCGCTCTCGGCTCGCCAGCCGCACCTATACCTCCATTTGGACCCACAAAAGTGACCCGAACCGGAACATTTCTGTATCAGAGGGAAAGAATAAAGGGATTTAAAGGGGTACTCTACTGCTAGACATCTTATTCCTTATCCAAAGGATGGGGGATAGGATGTCTGATCGCGGGGGTCCGGCTGCTGGGAACCCCAGGATCTCCCGCAGCACAGGGCGTTCTAAAATAAACTCCAGTGACGTCACGACCACGCCCCATCGCGATTTCGCGTCCCCTCCATTCATGTGTATCGGAGGGGGCGTGTAATCTGACACGCCCCCTCCAATAGACACGAATAGAGGGGGCATGAAAATGACATCACAAGGGGCCGTGGCTGTTACATTATGATCACGGCCTCTGGCTCCGAGCGTTCTGAACAAAAAGTTAAAAACACCGAAGCACCGAAGTACCCTTTTAACCCCTTAATGACCAAGCCCATTTTCACCTCAAGGACCAGGCCAATTTTATTTTTGCGTGTTCGTTTTTTCCTCCTCGCCTTCTAAAATCCATAACTCCTTTATATTTCCATCTGCAGACCCATATAAGGGCTTGTTTTATGCGTGACCAATTGCACTTTGTAATGAAACCTCTAATTTTACCATAAAATGTACGGCGAACCCCCCCAAAAAAAATTTTAGGGAGGAAATTTAAATGAAAACCAAAATTTTGCACATTTTGGAAGGTTTTGTTTTCACGCTGTATACTTTACGGTAAAAATTATAGGTGTTCTTTATTCTGTGGGTCAATAAGATTAAAATGATACCCATGGGTAGATACTTTTATATTTTTGTACCGCTTAAAAAAAGTCAAAAACTTTTTGTACAAAATCAGTAATCTAAAATCGCCCTATTTTGACCACCTATAACTTTTTCATTTTTCCATATATAGGGCGGTATGGGGGCTCCTTTTTTGTGCCGTCATCTGTACTTTTTTTAGATACCACATTTGCATATATAAAACTTTTAGATCATTTTTTATTATTTTTTTAAATAAAATGTGACAAAAAAGCAGGGTTTGTGGACTTTTAAAATTTTTTACGTTTACGCCATTCACCGTACGGGATCATTAACATTATATTTTGATAGTTCGAACATTTACACACACGGCGATACCAAATATGTTTATTAAAAAAAGTTTTATGCTTTTTGGGGGTAAAATAGGAAAAACGGACAATTTTCATTTTTATTGGGGTAGGCGATTTTTCCCTTTTTTTTTACTTTTTATTTTTACATTTTTTAACTTTTTTTTTTTTTACACCTTTTATGTCCCCATAGGAGACTATCTATAGCAATCATTTGATTGCTAATACTGTGCAGTGCTATATATAGGACACAGCACTGCTCAGTATTATCGGTGATCCTCTGCTTGATCGCAGACCAGAGCAGAAGACCCCGGGAGACAGCCGGAGCTAGGTAAGGGGACCTCCGGCTGTCATGCTGGATGATCGGATCCCCGCGGCAGCGCTGCGGGCAATCCGATCATCCAATCAGTATTGATCACGGCATCTGAGGGGTTAATGGCGGACATCTGCGCGATCGCCTAGTCACAGAATCCTCTGGGGATAAATGTTTGATCACGCGGGGTCCCGTTTGTGTATCCCCGGCTCTCCCATACAGATTCATGGAGAGACATGTCGGGCACCACTTGGTGCGGCGGTCGACAGTAATCCCTGCACGGAGCGGAGGTCACCTGTGCCTGGAGAGATCTGGGGTGCTGGGCAGGAGATCACGGGAGTCTAGGCAGTCGGACCCCTCACGATCAGACACTTATCCCCTCTCCTCAGGATTCTTTGGAAGGTACCAGCGCCATCTTGTGTAGCGGTTCGGACATAAGTTTGCAGCTTCTTTGTCGATGACTGACCCCTGGTAGGACCCATAGTTGGGGTAACTGAACTAAGGCTTTTCGGGGTCTTTGGGGCAGAAGAAAGTGTCCAGGACAATTAAAGACATGGGATCTATGCAGAGTTACTGCAACGAGTCCGCTCAGCGTACAAAAGGGAAGAGAACGACTCCAGGAAGACGTCACCTGTCAGTCACTGCTGGTATCTACTGCTATATGGTCTCTATATGGAGGAATATTAGTCTGTATATAATGTGTTTCATAAACAGTATGGCGGTATTATTCAGTCACTATGTAGTGGTGATGGTATCAAGTCAACTGCTATAGAGTCAATATAGAGGGGGAGGGGGATAGTATTTGCCCTGAAGTCCCAAAGATTCTAGTTACACCAATACTTCCCGAAAATATTATTGCAGCCGGTGACTGAATAGAATCTATGAACCTTCTCTGTATTTAGTGGTTACTACTCACCTGGGCGGTTACCTGTAGGTATGTCCTCCTTATACTGCTCATCACCACTCACATCTGTGTCTTCTTCTACTTTTACTATTATGTGTGTAGTATTAATATAGATTAGATCTTTCCCTGTAGGAATGTCCTCCTTATACTGCTAATCACTGCTCAAATCTGTCTCTTCTTCTTCCTCATTTATATCTGTAGTATTAATATAGATCAGATCTTACCCTGTAGGAATGTCCTCCTTATACTGTTCATCATTGCTCACATCTGGCTCAAAGTGAGAATGTTGAGCTCTTATTGTTTGGATAGAATTATTTCAAATTCAGTGGAAAAAAAATAGCAATTAGCTTTTTTTTCCACAAATTCTTTATTTGTGGGACATCATTTTGGTCGCTTTTGAAATGGAGGAAATGCGCCCCACATCATGCTGTTTGTCCCGGGCTGGGCAGTACCCCTACTTAGGCCATATCTGGTTGACTGACAGCCTGGTAGGGCCAAGAAGGAGAGGAGCCCCCTTTGGCCATCAGGACATCAATATATGAATTATAGACCCCACTCCATGTCTGCAAAGGATCGGAGCTGTCAGAACAATACCGCACCCCCACAAGTGTATTGTCTGGACCAGGGAGCTCTCTGATTGGTCCTTGGTCTTCTAGCAGTGACGCGCGGCTGTCTGTGATAGTCTGTTATAGTTCCTGATGGATATATCCACCATGTTGTGGGAATAATCATCCGCTCATGGTGAATATATCCATCACTGGGCGTTTGGGTGATCGTCCCCATTCATACGGCATTTCTGCAGTATCGGTGTCCGCTGTCATGTCAGAAAAGGGATCCAATGTATACTGGACCCGTCTCATTCAGAAATGACTGGAGCTGCTACAGTATATGTCAGCATCATTATTATTGACGTGATGCTGACGGATACCTGTAACATAACGCTGAAACGCAGTATGAACGGGACGCAGTGTAGGGTCACATAGAGCGCAGAGTATTTCACACCGCGGATGCCCCCGGCAGTCACAAGGGCGAGATCACTGCTGCGGCTGGGTAGCTCAGTGTGTCTGCTCATGACTGCCGGCGGGAAATCCAACGCTATGAGTGGACACGCAAAGATACCCAGCCGCAGCAGGGAGCTCACTATTGTGACTGCTGCTGGGCATCCGCAGCATGTGATATGGGATGTGCGCCGTGTAATCCTACACATTATGCATTTTTATTTTTCATTTATTTAATAAATGTATTTTTTATTTTCTTTACATTTTTTTTTACACGGTTCCGGCAATGCAGCAGGCCCCTGCCTGCCGGGGATTACACACAGCACCCTGCGGTCGTGCTGCGGGGTGCTGCAGGGAAGACAGAGGGAGCTCCCTCCATCAAAACACTTACAGCCCGCGATCACTTCTGATCGCGGCTGTAAGGGTTAAACTGCTGGGACCAAAGTTTACTTAGGTCCCGGCAATGCGGCAGGGTCCTGGCTGTGTGTTACAGCCGAGTCCCTGCCGTGATCTTGTGGGTACACTGGACATTACCCACAAGAACCATGGACGTGTATATTCGTCCAGGTGCTGGAACGTGCATCCCCCTGGACATGTATACTCGTCCATGGTCGTTATGGTGTTAACGGAAAACTCTAGTACTTGAGTACTTATCCCCTAGCCACAGAATCCTGTGGGGATAAATGTCTGATTGTGAGGGGTCCGACCACTGAGACCCCCGCGATCTCCTGCCTGGCATCCCGTTTGTATATCTCCGCTTCTCCCATAGAGATTTATAGAGAGGTATGTCGGGCACCTCTTCATGCAGTGGTTGACAGTAATCCCTGCACGGAGCGGAGGTCACTTGTGCCCAGAGGAGCTGGGAGGCCCCAGCCTGACATATGTTTTGGGGGAGGGGGATGGTATTCCAAAATTTGGCCTGTAGTCCCAGAGATTCTAGTTACACCAATACTTCCCCCAAAATATTATTCTAGCCAGTGACTGAATAGAATCTGTGACCCTTCTCTGTATTTAGTGATCACTACTTACCTGGGTGGTTACCTGTAGAAATGTCCTTAAACTGCTCATCACCGCTCACATCTGTCTCTTCTGCTTTTACTATTATGTCTGGAGCATTATTATAGATCAGATCTTTTTCTGTAGAAATGTCCTCCTTATACTGCTCATCAATGCTCACATCTGTCTCTTCTTCCTTTATGTCTGTAGCATTATTATTGATCAGATCTTCTTCTTCTTCTTTTATGTATGTAGCATTATTATAGATCACATCTTTCCCTGTAGGAATGTCCTCCTTATACTGCTCATCACTACGTACATCTGTCTCTTGTTCTTCTTCCTTTATGTCTGTAGCATTAATATAGATCAGATCTTTCTCAGTAGGAATGTTCTCCTTATACTGCTCATCACCGCTCACATCTGTCTCTTGTTCTTCCTTTATGTCTGTAGTATTAATATAGATCAGATCTTTTCCTGTAGAAATGACTTCCTTATACTGGTCATCACCGCTCACATATGTCTCTTCTACTTCCTTTATGTCTGTAGCATTAATATAAAAGAGATCTTTCCCTGTAGGAATGTCCTCCTTATACTGCTCATCACCGCTCACATCTGTCTCTTCTTCCTTTATGTCTGTAGCATTAATATAGATGAGATCTTTCCCTGTAGTAATGTCCTTCATATTCTGTTCATCAAGAGGACAGGGACACCTTTCTGGTGCTGTTCTCTTACTGGATCTGACTGTAGGGAACACATACAGAGACTGAATTCATTCTTTACATACAAATAATGAGAGGACGTGTGTATATAGTCATGTCTATTACCTGGTGATGTGAGGGGCTGCTGATCCTCCATCATGACCTGATCCTTGTACTGATCCTTGTGTCCTTCTACATACTCCCACTCCTCCATGGAGAAATAGACCGCCACGTCCTGACACCTTATAGGAACCTGTATTGTGAATAAACATTTAATTCTATACAATTCCAGGATGTTATATGGAGACATTTGAGGGGATATTCCTGCACATGATTTATCTTCTTGCTCTCGGATGATGAGGTGAATACTTGTCGGGGCAGATCCTCTATATTATGGTCACATGTCCCGAACTGACCACAAGTCTCATGACCCAGCTGTCAGTTCAGGTCATTATACCCAAAGCGCCCGTCCCATGGAGTGTAAGGAGTTAAGTGATATTTCATAGTATCACTGCTCCCCTCCCCCGGGACTATATAGATGGCTGCTTACTGTCTGGCCCCTAAGGATAGAATTGGCAGTGCTGTGCACCACTTAACCCTAGCTAGACTGGTTGTTCTTATCCCAGCAAGTAGAAGGGACAATAAGCAGCTATCTGTATAGTGTGTGGCCCCAAAAAAGGTAAGTGGCAATGCATCACCATCATTTAACTCCTTCATGGCTGACTGGGCAGGAGGTATATAATGTATAGCCATGGGCCCAGCTCCGAAGCAGGAGATGCATCAAATCTGGCATATCTTCTGCTCTTGTGCAGTAAACCCCTTTCAGAGCAGGGACTCCTGTCATTAAAGTGATAAGATTTGGAGGGGAGGGAGGCCGCTGCCAGTCTATGACGCACAGTCAGGAGTTCAGCACGATTCATAGCCCCTAGGTCCTACCTGCTATCAGCATCTGGGACTCATTGCTAATGCCGGACATCACCAATGCCAAAAATCTATTTCCGGTAGCTCAGTGTAGCTGATAAGGACACCCACAGTGAAATAGCGGGGTCCCGGTCAGCTGAGAGAACGGGTGGAGGTCCCTAACCTCACTCCACGCTGTCTGAACGACGCTCCAATCCTGCAGGCAGCCTCAGCATCACAGCATTGATCAGTGTATGTAATCTATAGATTCCATGTAATAGTCTATTACAGGGACTAAAAAACTGGGAATAAGGTAAAAAGAACATTAACTTAATGTGAATAAGCCCCTCCCCTAATAAACGATTGAATCTTCCCCATTTACCAATTTTTTTAAATAAAATTATGTAAACAAAAAATAAATCTAAACATATGTGTAACCGCACGGTCAATGGCGTAAACGTAAAAAAATACAACTTCATGGGCCAAAAGAAATGTCTTAAAAAGCGATCAAAGAGTCTCATCAAAATTAGTTGAAATTACAGATCACAGCGCAAAAAATGACTTTCATACATCCCCGTATACGGAATAATAAGAGAGTTATAGGGGACAAGGTAGGACAATCTGATACAGACTCATTATTGTACAAAAAGTTCGAATTTTTTTATATTTTAAAAGTATTAAAATAAAACCTATATAAATCATTTATCATTGTAATCGTTTGGACCTACAGAATAAAGAGAATTATTACCGTAATGTGCACTGCGTCCAAACAGAAGACCCAGATTTCACCCCACAAATAAAATTTTTTGACCCTTGTTGTAGATTTTGCAGTAAAATGAGTGATGTCATTACAAGGTACAAACCGGTGGTGAAAAAAACAACAACAAGAACAAGAAGCCTCATATGGGTTTGTAAAGAGGAAATTACAATCATTATGTCTATTAGAAGGCGAGAAGGAAAACATTAAAAAGAGAAATCACTGTGTCCTTAAGGGGTTAAAACGCAAAACTGCTGGGTTCTGAAGGGGTTAATAGTACAAAAAAAACATCTAACAGCAACATGTGACCACACACATACCTCCACCTGCAGACTGTACAGGAGCCGTGTACTTACAGGACCTGCGATGATGTCACAGTCATGTGATCAATCGGGACTCTGCTGTCACATGACCATTCTCACAGGTCCTTAACTCACCATCCCGTCTATCCTGCACGGCTGACCTACGCCCACTCCTGTCACATGATCCTCCCCACAGGTCCTTCAGCCGCAGTCACATCTTTACTGCTATGCTTTACCCCCAAATGTACTGGTCACATGATTGTGACATCATCACAGGTCCTACACCTCCAGCATGTAGCAGATACAGAGCAGGTCCTGGTGGGGCAGTCACTGCTGTTGTGTGTGGAGATCTCTCAGAGCAGCAGCCCCTGATCATGTGACTCCTCCTCCTCCATGTGACTGATCACATGACGGTGACATCATCGCAGGTCCTGTAAGCACACGGCTCCTCTACAGATACAGGTAGGTGTGTGCGGTCACCATCAGATCAGGATTATTGGGGATGTTATTAACCCTTAAGGACACGATGTATATTTACATTCTGTGCCCCATATGGGACTTTGAGGTGAGCTCAGGAGCTATAAGCAGCCAGGACTCACCACTAATGACGCTCATCGCCATTAATCCTTTAGTTTCCATGATCAAAGTCGGTTGCAGGATCTAAAATGAGTAGAATGCAGTTGTTGGGGGGCGGAGTCTAGATCAGCTGAGATGACGGCCGGAGGGCCCCTTACCGTGCTCTGTGCTCAGATCAGTGCTCTAAGTATACAGACACCTCCACAGCCTGTATAAGCCGAGCACCGATAACACTGATCACTATGGCAGAGCGTTATTCAGGGTTTGTAATAGAAGCCCCTCCCCTAATAAGTTTATATCCCATTTTTGTAATAAAATAATGTAGGTGGGCGTGGCTTAGACATGGCGCTGTGCGGTTGTTTCTCTAGGGAGCGCCGTGCCAACCAGCGGTTGTTTGCCTGATTTCCTGCCTATACTGCCCCCCAGGGGATGTCTGGATGGTGAAGGTATCAGGTCACTTACCCGCCCATCCTGTCACCTGATCAGTCTCTTTTCTCCGGGTATCAGCCACTTCTTCCATACAGGACTATGTAAGCATCAGGTTTTTTAAGTTTCTCCCGCGCCCCTATTATTACTTAAGACAGTGTTTCCAAACCAGCGTGCCTCCAGCTGTTGTAACACTACAACTCCCAGCATGCCCTGACAGACAAATGCTGTAACAGCCGGAGGCACCCTGCTTGGGAAACACTGACTCCGGTGGTGGCCCAGACCCTGCGTGTGTAACGGTATATGATGCTCGGCCTCTGCTGCAGGTAATAGCAGGTTCTTCCGGGGGGACATATCACAATTCACATAAAATCCTGATGTAATTGTGATGTATATTGTGCCCCCTAGTGGACACATTTCAGTATTCTTCATTGGACAATGTCATATTGAATCCCTCTATTCTTCTCCCTGCTCTGATGAAGACGTTCTGAATACACCGCAGCCTCAGAGATTAGGAGAAATGGATTCACAACGTCTTCAGCAGAGCAGGGAGAGCGACCTCAGAAGACCTGGAGGACCAGAGCGCCACCACTGGACGGGAGAGGGGAGTGCGCTCTAGTCTCTTATTTTACAGCCCTCGGACAATGGATTTTGTTTTATAGAGAAATCTGAAAACTCCTATAATGTCTCCTCAGATGTTTCCCCAGATTATCTCCAGGAAATGGATTTTATTTCTCCATAGAATCTGGTGCGGTTTATCATCGTCTCCTCTTCTTCCCTTCAGGTTTCTCCAATCCAGGATCCTCTGCTGATATCTTCTATATAAGAGAATTCTCCTGGATGACCCATCAACCATGGAGAGAGACAGGAACAAGATGGCCGACGGGATCATAAACCTCACCCTACAGATACTCTTCCGGCTTACTGGAGAGGTGAGGGATTCTGGGAGTGATGTCACATGACCTCATTCTTATCTATATAATAAATGGATATGACTGGAGAGGTGAGGGATTCTGGGAGTGATGTCACATGACCTCATTCTTATCTATGTAATAACAGATGGATATGACTGGAGAGGTGAGGGATTCTGGGAGTGATGTCACATGACCTCATTCTTATCTATGTAATAACAGATGGATATGACTGGAGAGGTGAGGGATTCTGGGAGTGATGTCACATGACCTCATTCTTATCTATGGAATAACAGATGGATATGTCTGGAGAGGTGAGGGATTCTGGGAGTGATGTCACATGACCTCATTCTTATCTATGGAATAACCGATGGCTATGACTGGAGAGGTGAGGGATTCTGGGAGTGATGTCACAGGACCTCATTCTTATCTATGGAATAACAGATGGATATGACTGGAGAGGTGAGGGATTCTGGGAGTGATATCACATGACCTCATTCTTATCTATGTAATAACAGATGGATATGACTGGAGAGGTGAGGGATTCTGGGAGTGATGTCACATAACCTCATTCTTATCTATGTAATAACAGATGGATATGACTGGAGAGGTGAGGGATTCTGGGAGTGATGTCACATGACCTCATTCTTATCTATGTAATAACAGATGGATATGACTGGAGAGGTGAGGGATTCTGGGAGTGATGTCACATGACCTCATTCTTATCTATGTAATAACAGATGGATATGACTGGAGAGGTGAGGGATTCTGGGAGTGATGTCACATGACCTCATTCTTATCTATGGAATAACCGATGGTTATGACTGGAGAGGTGAGGGATTCTGGGAGTGATGTCACATGACCTCATTCTTATCTATGTAATAACAGATGGATATGACTGGAGAGGTGAGGGATTCTGGGAGTGATGTCACGTGACCTCATTCTTATCTATGGAATAACAGATGGATATGACTGGAGAGGTGAGGGATGTATGTAGTGATATAATGTGTCTCTCCATACACAGGATTACACAGTAGTGAAGAAGTCCTCTAGTGGGCGCTGTTGGGCCCCTGTATATGAAGGATGGGGAAGAACCCTGAGCCCAATCCCGGGGCCCCCACCTCACTCCCTGATACATGAGGAAATGGATGAACAGAAGATCCTAGAACTCATCAACAAGACGATGGAGCTGCTGACTGGAGAGGTGACCCTGCTGGGACATTATACAGTAATGGAGGGGTCTGGTGATGACTGGAGAGGTGACACTGCTGGGACATTATACAGTAATGGAGGGGTCTGGTGATGACTGGAGAGGTGACACTGCTGGGACATTATACAGTAATGGAAGGGTCTGGTGATGACTGGAGAGGTGACACTGCTGGGACATTATACAGTAATGGAGGGGTCTGGTGATGACTGGAGAGGTGACACTGCTGGGACATTATACAGTAATGGAGGGGTCTGGTGATGACTGGAGAGGTGACACTGCTGGGAATGCTGGGACATTATACAGTAATGGAGGGGTCTGGTGATGACTGGAGAGGTGACACTGCTGGGACATTATACAGTAATGGAGGGGTCTGGTGATGACTGGAGAGGTGACACTGCTGGGAATGCTGGGACATTATACAGTAATGGAGGGGTCTGGTGATGACTGGAGAGGTGACACTGCTGGGACATTATACAGTAATGGAGGGGTCTGGGGATGACTGGAGAGGTGACACTGCTGGAAATGCTGGGACATTATACAGTAATGGAGGGGTCTGGTGATGACTGGAGAGGTGACACTGCTGGGACATTATACAGTAATGGAAGGGTCTGGTGATAACTGGAGAGGTGACACTGCTGGGACATTATACAGTAATGGAGGGGTCTGGTGATGACTGGAGAGGTGACACTGCTAGGACATTATACAGTAATGGAGGGGTCTGGTGATGACTGGAGAGGTGACACTGCTGGGACATTATACAGTAATGGAGGGGTCTGGTGATGACTGGAGAGGTGACACTGCTGGGACATTATACAGTAATGGAGGGGTCTGGTGATGACTGGAGAGGTGACACTGCTGGGACATTATACAGTAATGGAAGGGTCTGGTGATGACTGGAGAGGTGACACTGCTGGGACATTATACAGTAATGGAGGGGTCTGGTGATGACTGGAGAGGTGACACTGCTGGGACATTATACAGTAATGGAGGGGTCTGGTGATGACTGGAGAGGTGACCCTGCTGGGACATTATACAGTAATGGAGGGGTCTGGTGATGACTGGAGAGGTGACACTGCTGGGACATTATACAGTAATGGAGGGGTCTGGTGATGACTGGAGAGGTGACACTGCTGGAACATTATACAGTAATGGAGGGGTCTGGTGATGACTGGAGAGGTGACACTGCTGGGACATTATACAGTAATGGAGGGGTCTGGTGATGACTGGAGAGGTAACACTGCTGGTACTTTATACAGTAATGGAGGGGTCTGGTGATGACTGGAGAGGTGACACTGCTGGGACATTATACAGTAATGGAGGGGTCTGGTGATGACTGGAGAGGTGACCCTGCTGGGACATTATACAGTAATGGAGGGGTCTGGTGATGACTGGAGAGGTGACACTGCTGGGACATTATACAGTAATGGAGGGGTCTGGTGATGACTGGAGAGGTGACCCTGCTGGGACATTATACAGTAATGGGGGGGGTCCGGTGATGACTGGAGAGGTGACACTGCTGGGACATTATACAGTAATGGAGGGGTCTGGTGATAACTGGAGAGGTGACACTGCTGGGACATTATACAGTAATGGAGGGGTCTGGTGATGACTGGAGAGGTGACACTGCTGGAAATGCTGGGACATTATGCAGTAATGGAGGGGTCTGGTGATGACTGGAGAGGTGACACTGCTGGGACATTATACAGTAATGGAGGGGTCTGGTGATGACTGGAGAGGTGACACTGCTGGGACATTATACAATAATGGAGGGGTCTGGTGATGACTGGAGAGGTGACACTGCTGGGACATTATACAATAATGGAGGGGTCTGGTGATGACTGGAGAGGTGACACTGCTGGGAATGCTGGGACATTATACAGTAATGGAGGGGTCTGGTGATGACTGGAGAGGTGACATTGCTGGGAATGCTGGGACATTATACAGTAATGGAGGGGTCTGGTGATGACTGGAGAGGTGACACTGCTGGGACATTATACAGTAATGGAGGGGTCTGGTGATGACTGGAGAGGTGACCCTGCTGGGACATTATACAGTAATGGAGGGGTCTGGTGATGACTGGAGAGGTGACTGCTAGGAATGCTGGGACATTATACAGTAATGGAGGGGTCTGGTGATTACTGGAGAGGTGACACTGCTGGGACATTATACAGTAATGGAGGGGTCTGGTGATGACTGGAGAGGTGACACTGCTGGGACATTATACAGTAATGGAGGGGTCTGGTGATTACTAGAGAGGTGACACTGCTGGGACATTATACAGTAATGGAGGGGTCTGGTGATGACTGGAGAGGTGACACTGCTGGGAATGCTGGGACATTATACAGTAACACCACTGGAGGGGTCAGGGTGATGACTATATCATTATGTGTCAGGTTCCTATAAGGTGTCAGGACGTGGCGGTCTATTTCTCCATGGAGGAGTGGGAGTATGTAGAAGGACACAAGGATCAGTACAAGGATCAGGTCATGATGGAGGATCAGCAGCCCCTCACATCACCAGGTAATAGACATGACTATATACACACGTCCTCTCATTATTTGTATGTAAAGAATGAATTCAGTCTCTGTATGTGTTCCCTACAGTCAGAGCCAATCGGAGAACAGCACCAGAGAGGTGTCCCCGTCCTCTTCTTCCACAGGATGATCAGGTAGATGGAGATATTCCCTATGATCTGTAGAAGGGCTGTGAAGCTCTTGTGGTCAGTCCCCTCACCCTCCATGACTCCTCATCTCCTGCTCATCTATAACATCCATCGTGACTTCTCCTACTGTCTGATGACTTTTACAATATTTCTTTCACATCCTATGAATCAGGGAGAAGATCCAAACAATATTAATGCTCCAGAGACAGATGTGAGCGGTGATGAGCAGTATAAGGAGGACATTCGTACAGAGAAAGATCTGATCTATTTTAATGCTACAGACATAAATGAAGAAGAAGAGACAGATGTGAGCAGTGATGAGAAGTAGAAGAAGGACATTCTTACAGGGAAAGATCTGATCTATATTAACGTAACAGACATAAAGGAAGAAGAAACAGATGTGAGCAGTGATGAGCAGTATAAGGAGGACATTTCTACAGGGAAAGATCTGATCTATATTAATGCTACAGACATAAAAGAAGAAGAAGTGACAGATGTGAGCGGTGATGAGCAGTATAAGGAGGACATTCCTTCAGGTAACCGCCCAGGTGAGTAGTAACCACTAAATGCAGAGAACAGTCACACATTCTTCTTGGTCACTGGCTGCAGTTATTCTTGGGTGTAACTAGAGTTTTTTTTGGGGGGGGCTCCAAGGCAAATCTTAGACCACAGGCCCTTCTGTGTGCCCTTACTATAGATTCTTCACCTTTTATGCCCCCACACTATTACTGTGCCCCACAGACTGTTCTGCATCTTCTGTTCACCCCACACTGTGTATATACCCACTTTGTTCCAGTGGAAGAATAAATACCTCTCCCCATCATTCCCCCAGAGCGGCTGTGTCCTCCGGCAGATGTCACCTGGTGTTGGCTGCTTTATGATCTGATCATGTGGCCTGTACCTGGCAGACATTACTAGCTGCTCCAGAACACTGTCTGCTGTATACAAGTGGTGCGGAAATCATGGGGCAGAGAGACAAAGAAGCGGAGACAGTTGAAGCGGTGCTCCCCCGAGGAGCTGAGACATATACCCCGGACCCCCAGAGGAGCCCCCCCCCCCCTGCAGCCATGATCATTACACCCCTGGATGGAAACATTGCTGCTCAGTAGAGACTGGGAGGAAGAGACCTAGATACCGGACGATCAGTCATAGACCCTATGGGAAGGACAGTTCAGCTAAAGCCATGTCAGCAAAGTGAATGTACAGGATATGAAGCTTGAAAATAAGAACAAGTCTTAGCAGTTTAGGCTTCTGGTCGGTAGAGTCTAGTCATGTGATCAGGTTGGTCTCATTAGGTGAACTGCAGTGATCAGACTCCACCTCTCTCTCTGCAAAGTCAGAAGAATCATGGGAAATGTAGGCAGGATGAGAAAACCATTGATGTTCTGTGGCTTAAAGGGGTACTCCGAAGGGGGAAAAAAAAGTTAAAATCAACTGATGCCAGAAAGTTATACAGATCTGTAAATTATTTTAATTTAAAAATCTTATCAGCTGTTGTATGATTCAGAGGAAGTTGTGTAGTTCTTTCTGTCTGACCACAGTGCTCTCTGCTGACACCTCTGTCCATGTCAGGAACTGTCCAGAGCAGGAGAGGTTTGCTATGGGGATTTGTTCCTACTCTAGACAGTTCCTGACCCGGACAGAAGTGTCAGCAGAGATAAGTATTGAAGGGTTAAATATACACTGCAGGGAGCTAAGTGGAGCTGATCGGGATCATCACGGGGAAATCGCGATGTCCCGATCAGCTGAGAGGATGGTGGGAGGGCCCTTAACTGCCTCCTCCCCATCCGATCGGTTCTCCAATGCTCCAGTCTTCCATGTCAGGCTGGAGTAATGGAGTACTGATAACACTGATCAATGCTATGCTGCAGTATTGTTCAGTGTATGTAATAGGGGTGTGAATCGCCAAGAATTTGGCGATTCGATTCGAATCGCGATACCAGTGTGGCGATTCGATATATCCCGATATATCGCGATACCGTCTAGGTGACGATACATCGCGATATATCCCGATATATCGCCCACCTGGGAGCATTCATAGATCCCAATAGACGCCGCTGTCAGCTTTGACAGCGGCGATCTAGTACTCCGGTGCTCACTTTTCTCATGTTATCCCGTCCGGGCTGCAAAATAAAATAAAACGCACTTTCTCTTACCTGCCAACGAGCCCGCGGAGCTCCGGTACAGTCCGGTACAGGTGTTGGGTCACCGGGCTGTATTCTTCTTACTTCCTGTTAGCCCGGCACGTCACATGGAGCTTCAGCCTATCACCAGCGGAGGCGGGACATCGCTGCGGCCAGTGATAGGCTGAAGCTCCATGTGACGTGCCGGACTAACAGGAAGTAAGAAGAATACAGCCCGGGGACCGAACACCTGTACCGGAGCTCCGGGGGCTCGTTGGCAGGTAAGAGAAAGTGCGTTTTATTTTGCAGCCTGGATAGGATAAAATGAGAAAAGTGCGCACCGGATACTCCTTTAATAGCCAGCCGCGGCGATTGCCGCATGCTGGCTATTAGCGGCGGCCCCCGGCTACTGAAATCAGCCGGGGGTCGCATAGTACGGAGTGGGCACGAGTCGGAGCCCGCTCCATAGCAGTGTCAGATCCGGCCTGCCCGGCTCCACAAATGTGGAACTTTTATCTCCTGATGTCCGGGACAGGACATGCTGTTCCAGGCGTCCGCAGATAAAAATTCCACATCCCTAAAAGAATCGATTCAAAAATATTTTGAATCGATTCTGTATCGGCAAATGAAAAAATCGCGATTATCGCGAGAATCGATTTTTTCTTACATCCCTAGTATGTAATCAAGGATTGTATGTAATAGTCCCCTATGATTTAACCCCTTCCCTGATAAAAGTTTGAATCACCCCCTTTTCCCATGTAAAAAAAAATACAAAAAATAAACATATGTGGTTTTGTCACATGTGTAAAAGTCCGAACTATAAAAATTTTACGTTATTTAAACCGCACGGTCAAAATACCAAAGTCCAGAATTGCGTATATTTGGTCACTTTGTACACCCTAAAAAAATGTATAAAAAGTGATCAAAAAGTCCCATTAAAAAAAATGGTACTGATAAAAACTTCAGATCACAGTGTAAAAAATGACCCCCACACATCCCTGTATACGGAAAAATAATAAAGTTATAGGGGTCTGAAGAAGACAATTTTTTTAACCCCTTCCCGCAGAAAGACTTATATAAACGTCAGGTTATGCAGCTAGTTCGCGCATCCAACTGTTTATAAAAGTCATTCAGTTAACCTGGCGATGCGCGGCATCGCAAGGGTTAACAGGCAAAAGTCCCGCTGATACCGGCGGGAGACAACTTCTGCAATCCCCCCCAGAACCATCTGTGAATGGTCCTGGTCAGCGATCACTGTGATTGGTTCCTGTGGGGGGGTGAAAGTTATCCCTTATGAAAAGGTAAAGTTGGAGTCTATTCCAGCATGTTATTGTAAAAAATTTAATTTTTACACTAACTTGCTGGTGTTGCCCCATACTTTTCATTTTCACAAAAGGTAAAAGGAAAAAAAGACCCCCAAAATATGTAATGCAATTTCTCCTGAGTATGGAAATACCCCATATGTGGGCGTAAAATGCTCTGCGGGCGCACAACAAGGCTCAGGAGTGAGAGCACCATGTACATTTGAGGTGATTTGCACAGGGGTGGCTGATTTTACAGCAGTTCTGACATAAACGCAAAAAAACAACAACAAATTTGACCCCATTTTGGAAACGACACCACTCAAGGAACGTAACAAGGGGTATAGTGAGGCTTAAAGGGGTATTCCAGGCCAAAACTTATTTTTATATATCAACTGGCTCCGGAAAGTTAAACGGATTTGTAAATTACTTCTATTTAAAAATCTTAATCCTTCCAATAGTTATTAGCTTCTGAAGTTGAGTTGTTGTTTTCTGTCTAACTGCTCTTTGATGACTCACGTCCCGGGAGCTGTGCAGTTCCTATGGGGATATTCTCCCATCATGCACAGCTCCTGGGACGTGACATCATCATTGAGCAGTTAGACAGAAAACTTCAGAAGCTAATAACTATTGGAAGGATTAAGATTTTTTTTTAATAGAAGTAATTTACAAATCTGTTTACCTTTCTGGAGCGAGTTGATATATATAAAAAAAAGGTTTTGCCTGGAATACCCCTTTAACAACCCACAGGTGTTTGAAGAATTTTCGTTAAAGTTGGACGTGAAAATGAATTGTTTTCACTAAAGTGCTGGTGTTGTCCCAAATTTTTCATTTTCTCAAGGGGTAAGGAAATGCCCCATATGTGGATATAAAGTGCTCTGCAGGCAAACTACAATGCTCAAATAGAAGGAGCACCATTGGGATTTTGGAGAGAGAATTTGGCTGGAATTGAAGGCCACATGTGTTTACAAAGCCGCCATGGTGCCATAACAATGCCCCCCCCCCACATGTGACCCTATTTTGGAAACTACACCCTTTAAGGAATGTAACAAGGGGTACAGTGAGCATTTACACCCCACAGGTGTCTGACAGATTTTTGGAACAGTGGTCCGTGAAAATGAAAAATTTGGTTTAGAATTTTATCATTTTGAATAATGGGCCAGTTTTTAGTTAGTATTTTTCTGATATTAGATGCCTCAATATTGAAATTCGTGACAAAGTTATATCTAAAGGGGTTGTGAGGCTGTTTGGAACTGGATTTTTTGGAAATAGATGTAACCAAATCAGATTGTTTTTTTATCTTAGGCATATGTGAAGGTGAAAGATAAAAAACAATCTGATTTGGTTACATCTATTTCCAAAAAATCCAGTTCCAATCAGCCTCATAACCCCTTTAGATATAACTTTGTTACGAATTTCAATATTGAGGCATCTAATATCAGAAAAATACTAACTAAAAACTGGCCCATCATTCAAAATGATAAAATTCTAAACCAAATAATTCCCCCAGTTCCTAATGTCACCTACAGACGTTCCAAAAATCTCAGCAATTTATTAGCCCCCAGTAGATTTTCCGATCATCTTACACCACAGAATATCTGTTCCTTTAAACCATATTGTTTCCCTTGTAAAAAAAGTCGCTGCCTCTGTTGCGAATGGATCATCCAAGCTGATACTTTTTCTTCCTTTTTCACACAACAAACATTTAAAATAAAAGATTCACTAAATTGCGACACCACTTTTGCTATCTATCTATTAACCTGTGGTTGCGACCGCCAATACATTGGCCGCACCACACAAACGGTGCGCTCCAGGATGAACAAGCACAGATGGAACATAAAACATGGTTTTTTGTTGCATAGTTTGTCCCGACATTTCACTCTTCATCATCAAAAAAATACAGAAACTTTGAAATTAATTATTCTAGAAACTATCCCCATTCATTTACCTAACAGAATACAAAGATTAAACAATCGTGAATCCTTCTGGATTCACAAACTACATACTTTGCACCCTCAAGGTTTTAATGAATGTATCGATACAGTCAAATAATTTGATAAATTAGGGTTTAAAAATTTTCCATTTTTTCCTATGGATGAATCTCCAAAATATTATACCTTGATTAAAAAAAATTTCTTCGTTCCTTCTGTGCTGTTCACCCTGGAGCGCCCCACTGTGTATTTATTATTCCTTATGTTTTATTATCCAAATTCAGTTTTTGTTCTTCCCTTCCTTTTTGCATATAGAAACCTCTGTATTTTTTATTTAATTATTTAATGTTTGTAAATTTGGATCTCTTTACGAATATTCACACCCTGCGTTTTCGCCGGGTGCTATATTCAATACCGCACTAGCTACTCTAGTTCATCTTTTTCAGTTTTCTCCAAGTAGTGTTCATACATCCCCTTCTGGTCAGTTGCGATTTTGTTTACTGCACTGTTTATTTTTTATTTAATAAGACAGCGATATATAATTAAAAAATTTTTATCCTTTGAATTAATATACATAACACCTTATAGGTCCATATCTCTTTATATCATATACATTTTTTGAAATAATATCCTACTTACGTTGTTGAATGCCGCACCGGTGACTAAGCGATGTGATTCCTTGAGTCGCTTGTGGTGTTATATTCACACCACATGCGATAATTATATTATATTATATATATATATATATGTTTATAAAATTGCATTGTGCTTTTATATTGTTGTTTTATTATTATTTTTGTGACTTTTGTTTGCCTATTTATATTTATTTATATCTATCTACATATTTTTCATACATTGTCACATTTATATGTGGATATGTAATTCTATGTAACAACTCTTTTAAAAAGTACTCTAATGATTAATCCCTGGAGGTATATATATCTGTTACCAGCCTTCCCTTGCCATGCCTGATGAAGCTGCGCATGCGCAGCGAAACGCGTTGCATCTAATAAATCCATTGATTTTACTTGGCTGCCTGATGGTTCCTCTCTGCGCCAGACAAACTCCTGACTCCCTGGTCATTCGGTTTTGATTTTACTTATACCGTATGGACATACAGAATAAAGAGAAGGTGTCATTGTTACCGAAAAGTGCTGCGTAGAAACGGAAGCCCCCAAATGTTACATAATAGTGGGGTTTTTCAGTTTTTGCCTCACAAATAATAATTTTTTTTTTGTTTCACCGTAGATTTTGTGGTGAAATGATTGATGTCATTACAAAGTAAAATTGGTGGCAAAAAACAACAACAACCTCATATGGGTCTGTAGGTAGAAAACTGAAAGCGTTCAGATTTTTAGAAGGTGAGGAGGAAGAAACAAAAGTAAAAAAAAACCTTAAGTCCTTAAGGGGTTAAAGCATTTTTTTTTATTAAAACATAAGGAAAACTCTACAAGTTGGATGATGATACTGACCTGATGGATAAGTATAACGTCAGTTGTGACATCACGTTATATGGTAGGTGATGAAAAAATCCCAAATTTGCAGAATTGCATTTTATTTCAATTGAATTTTATCACACAATTTTTTTATGTTTCACAGTAAAATTGGTCCCACAAAAAACAAACTCTCATGTGACTCTAGATGGAAAAGTGTAAATAAGGTTAATACTCAATGATATAATCTGTGTTATTCTCTGCAGATTCTTGTAGCAGGAGATCAGAGGAGAATCTTATATCTTCAGATTATAAAGCAGATGATGATATCACACAAGATACATATGAAGAACATTCCATTATCCCAGATACATCCTCAGCCCTTCACAGCCAAGATCTGTCATCTCATCCTTATATACAGG
This sequence comes from Hyla sarda, assembly GCF_029499605.1. Taxonomy (NCBI): domain Eukaryota; kingdom Metazoa; phylum Chordata; class Amphibia; order Anura; family Hylidae; genus Hyla; species Hyla sarda. Next base: position 92,752 of record NW_026610890.1, read on the forward strand.
TCCTGTCTTCTCAGTCATCACAGGATGTTCAGCAAAATAAAAGTCACAGAAGGGGTGTTGGACATCAACGAGCTCATACAGGAAAGAAACCATATTCATGCTCAGAATGTGGGAAATCTTTAATTAAGATATCAAGTCTTGTTGAACATCAGAAAATTCACACTGGAGAGAAACCATTTTTATGTTCAAAATGTGGTAAATGTTTTATTCAGAAATCAGTTCTTGTTCAACATCAAAGAACTCACACAGGGGAGAAGCCATTTTCATGTTCACAATGTGGGAACTGCTTTACTAAGAAATCAAATATTGTTAAACATCAAAGAACTCACACAGGAGAGAAGCCATTTTCATGCTCAGAATGTGGGAAATGTTTTACTTGCAAAGGAGATGTTACTCGACATCAAAGAACTCACACAGGAGAGAAGCCATTTTCATGTTCAGAATGTGGGAAATGTTTTACTGAAAAATCTAATCTTCTTAAACATCAGAAAACTCACACAGGAGAGAATGCATTTTCATGCTCAGAATGTGGGAAAAGTTTTACTGAGAAATCACATCTTGTTCAACATCAAAAAACTCACACAGGAGAGAAGCCATTTTCATGCTCAGAGTGTGGGAAATGTTTCACTGACAAATCAGGTCTTGTTAAACATCAAAGAACTCACACAGGGGAGAAGCCATTTTCATGTGCAGAATGTGGGAAATGTTTTACTCAGCAATCACATCTTGTTAAACATAAAATAACTCACACAGGGGAGAAGCCAATTCAGAGCAATAAATGATGCAGATAACACATCTATATATTAACCCTGTACATAGGATATCTGAGGTTTATACATTTATATCATATACTGCATCTCCAAACTTGTTCCCAATTGATAATAAAAGTTTTCTATTAGAACGTAGTCACCGATCCAGCGATGTCATCACTATAGTTTACATGGTAGGAGAAGAGTGTGGTATATGGTTGTGATATTCATTGCTCCTCATGGAGAAGACCCAACAGGCATAATCCATGGGGAGCTGCTACTGGAGACCCAAACACCTCACAGAGAAGGGACTTATTCCAGTGATGAAGAATTCCAGGACGGTCCGGGCTTCACCTGCTGAGACCCTTTTAGAAAGGTTGTGTTATCCCGATCCTAGCTGATCATGTGGCGTCCGATCACTGGACACCTCAGTCTGTGCTCGGCTGTTTCTGCAGCTCCCATAGTGAATGTACCTCCTCCCTACCTGGGGACACTGGGGTCCCTGTTATTGAGATACAGGGGATAGATGACACAACCCCCTCACCACCCCGTGATGTACTTTTATGTCCTGGGCGGGATTACTTTCCTGACTGTCTTGGCAGTGTAACCCTATGTATGCCGCAGTCAGTACTGATTGTAGCATCTATAGGGTTAAACTGTCTTGCGCCCCAGTCATGGCCTCCAGGTCTACCAGGCGCTGTTGTCTATGAGGCCTGACCTCGGTAACACTGACATTTATACTGCGCTGTAGTACACATGTATGGTGGTGTAACCGACCGCAAACTCCCCCCCCCCCCCCATAAAAGGCCTAAAATCCCGAACACCTGCACCACAGAAAAATCTACCTACCTTATTTCAGTAGAAGTAAAAAAGCACTTCACTACAACCTGAAATAAAGTGAAAACACTCACTTGCCTCCGACACTGAGACCGCCAATGAGGGAGAGGAGGAATACCGCACCTCTCTCCTTTTTTCCTTTTCCCCCTCCCACCCCCCATCATCATTCAGTGATGAGCCCCCCTGGGAGGTGGCCCGGCAGGGCAGTGTAGACCCCCCCCCCCCATACTAGTGTCTCTGTCCCCCTATAGATGACCCTGACTGGACCCTATAACAATGATGACCACTGATTCCTGGGTTTGTTGGATTATAGCAGTTCCCATTAGGTTTTAGGGATACGGCAGCCGGATCCAGTGGGAGAATTTAAACACCAGCTGCTGCCATATCTCTGCCGGACCTGTGCCGTACCCCTTTCATGTCAGTGAACTGGACGGGGTCAGATATTGACTCCGGTCGGCTCATTTTTGAACTGTAACAGTTTTTGTTGTCGTACTGAAAACCGCGGTCTGCTGTGGTTCCCGTCTGGCAACAAAAATTGATACGGTTCAAAAATGAGCCGACCTGAGCCCCTATCTTGCTTTGTCCGGCGCATTGAAATGAATGGGGTGCGGCACGGGTCCGGCGTGGTTATGGCAGCAGCTGGTGTTTAAATTATCCAGCTGGATCCGGCTGCTGTATGTAAAAACCATAGTGTGAATGCACCCTTAGTCTCATGGGGGTGCTAGGAAATACCCCTTATGTGAAATGATAACACAGGAATACAATTATAAGTGTCAGGTCACTGCCATTCTGCACCTGCCCAGTTTGCCCATATCCTCGATACTTGGCCATTCTCCTAGATCAGTGTTTCCCAACCAGGGTGCCTCCAGCTGTTGCAAAACTACAACCCCCAGCATGCCCGGACAGCCAAAGGCTGTCCGGGCATGCTGGGAGTTGTAGTTTTGCAGCAGCTGGTGGCTCCCTGGTTGGGAAACACTATCATAGATGATGAAATGTAATAGACTGAACAGCTTACTGCTAAAAACAAATGATGGGGGATATGCTTGGTAGAGTAACCGTCATAGCTATGGGTCATTTGATTTGAATGATAGCCCTTAAATATGACATTTCAGTATTACAGTAGTTATATTTATGTATATAGGAGGCAGTATTATAGTAGAAATTTATACTCACGTAATTTTGCTTTCCTTGAGTCTGAAGGCAGCACAGAAGGGTTAATTAATAGCTTCATCCAGTTCATCCTAGGACCGCCCACCTAAAAGAACAATGAAGAATTAACCAATCCCAGGCCATGCCTGGTTACATACATCCATCAGAACCCATCCACTCCATGTTAATGAATAGACTCAGTTCTGATGCAGAAAAAAATAATATTTAATAGGGAGGGTTTGTATGTGCTGCCTTCAGACTCAAGGAAAGCAAAATTACGTGAGTATAAATTTTTACTTTCCATTTCGTCTTCCAGCAGCACAGAAGGGAGCTGAATGGCAAACAAAGGGGGGGGGATACTTAATTAAATGCAGCATTAAGCACCCCTGTGCTAAAGGCTGGATGCGTGCCCTGGATATCTAGCCTGTAGTTCCTCACGAAGGTCGAACTTGTCCACCACGAAGCTGCATTATAGATCTCCTGGATAGATACTTGCGCTCTTTCCGCCCAGGACGTAGCTGTGGCACGAGTTGAATGAGCTTTGAGGGAGGCTCAACTTCCGCCTTTTTGTAGGCCTCCAGAATAGCGGACTTCAGCCATCTCGTCCGAGATGGCAACTTTTTTTTTATCCTTGGCAACTTTTTTCCCTTTTCTGGCTCCAACAAACTGGATGAACAGGTTTTCATCTACCCGGAACTCCTTCGTCCTGTCCAGGTAACATGACAGAGCCGACGAGACATCCAGATTCTGTAGGAGCCTTTCTTCTTCATCTTGTGGTTCTGGCAGGTACCTAAGTAAAAAGATTTCCTTGTTCACATTTACCTCTGAAGACACTTTGGGTCTAAAGGACGGCACCGTCCGCAGCAAGACTCCCTCTGGCACGAATCGCAGGAGAAGATCCCTAGATGAAAGGGCTTGAATCTCTCCAATCTCTCAAACCTTGTATGACAACCATTTCAGATAAACTTCTTGTAGAGGCTCAAAGGGAGGCATTGTCAGGGCTCTTAGGACGAGAGTGAGATCCCACGTAGAGACTGGAGGACGGATTACTGGTCTTAGTTGTTTCAAGGCTTTGAAGAATCTTGCTATTACCGGATGATTAGCAAATCTTCCATCCATGAAAGAGTTGATCACAGTCATATGGACTCTTAAGGTGTTGGGTCTCAAACCTTTGTTGAAGCCATCCTGCAGGAACTCTAAGATAACTGGCAAGGACACCTCATCCCGACTCTTCTCCTGTCTCCAAGATGTGAACTTTCTCCAAAGCTTGGAGTACAGAGCATTGGTGGATTTTCTCCTTGCCGCTAGAAGAGTGGATATGACTTCTTCTGACAAACCAGTCATCCGGAATTTAGCGCTCTCAAACTCTATGCAGTAAAGTGCAGTTTCTCTGGCCGTGGATGATGAAAGCCTTTCTGGACCAGGAGATCTCTGTGGGGAGGAAACTTGAGGCACCTGCCCCTCGACATCCGCAGAAGTATTGGAAACCATACTCTCCTCGGCCAGTAGGGAGCTATCAGGATGACATCCGGCTTGTCCGTCAGTATCTTCCTGATCACCCGACCTATCATCACTGGAGGGGGAAACAGATAAATGTGGAGACCTTGCTACGAAATTGTGAGGGCATTCAAGATGTCCGGATGATCCTGGTGATTTAGGGAAGCAAATCTGGAAATCTTCAGAATCTCTCGTGTGGCCATCATATGGAAGTCCGGCAGACTCCATCTGTTCACCAGTTGCAGGAAGTGAACCGTATTCAGTGACCACTCGTTGGGGCTCAACCTTGATCGACTCAGACGATCCGCTTGCACATTAAGGACGCCCTTTATGTGCACAGCTGAAATGCTGGGAACAGTCCTCTCTGCCCAGGCCATGATGCGCTTGCACTCTTTCTGTAGGCCTGGACTTCGAGTGCCCCCCTGCTTGTTCAAATAATAAAAACACAGTAGTCTAGTTGTCTGAACCAGCAGGGGTTTCTTCCTCAGCAGAGAGCTGAAGTGTAACAAGGCTAATCTTACCGCCCTCATTTCTCGCAGGTCGGATGACATCCATGATTCTTCTTGGGACCAACACCTCTGCACCCACAGATCTGCTACGTGGGCTCCCCAGCCCAACTTCGAGGCATCTGTTGTAACCAGGATACTGTCTGAAGGTTTCAAGCTGCATCCTGAAGATTTTTCTTGACCAGCCACCATTTGAGACTGTTCCTCGTATGCTGTGATAACCTGAGGGGAGAAGACAAGGATTCGAGACTCTTGTCCCATGCAGACAACACTTCTTCCTATAGGTCTCTCATATGAGCCTTGGCCCAGGGCACTGCTTCTATTGCCGCAGTTAAGAGCTCCAGAGTTCTCATCCCAACACCAATGGACACCTGTGGAGTTTCTATGATTTAAGCCACCTGTGAAGTGAGGATAAGCATCCGGTCTTGAGGCAGGAACAACTTCTGCTGCTGAGAGTCTATTATAAACCCTAGGAATCTCTTCCTGGTTGCTGGTGTCAAGTTGGATTTTTTTAAATTGACCAGGAAACCAACCTCCTGTAACATCCGTAAAGTCGACTGTAGGTGATGTTCCAACTCCTCCGAAGAATCTGCTATCAGGAGCCAGTCGTCCAAGTAGGGCACCAGGTGTATCCCTTGAAGACGAAGAGCCACCACCACTGCTATGGCCACTTTTGTGAACACCCTGGGCGCCGAAGACACCCCAAACGGTAGAGAGTGGAATTGATAGTGTTGTACCCCTTGTTCCATCTTGATAGCCACCCTGAGATATTTCCTTGAAGCAGGGTGAATCGGCACGTGCAGATAAGCATCCATAAGATCTATGGACGCCATGAAAGAACCTTTTTGTATAAGATGGATTGCAGATCTTATAGTCTCTATCTTGAACTTTTCTTTCTTTAGAAATTTTTTGAAAAATCTGAGGTCGATCACCAGCCGAAACTTGTTTTGCGGCTTGGGAACTGGAAAGACCCGTGAGAAGATGCCTTGACCTCTCCCTTCTTGAGGAACTTCTTCCAGAGCCTCTTTTTGAAGGAATTCTCGGATTAACTGAAAAATAACCAGATTTTCCGGACAGTTGAACACAAACCTTTCCCGAGGATGATTAAGAAAAATCAGCTTGTATCCTGCTCTGACATCACTTAAGACCCATTTGTCGGTCGTGATATCTTCCCAAGCAGGCAGGAACCGTAAAAGTCTTGAGCCGACCGTGATCTGACCTCTGGCTTCAGAAATCCGTTTTGGACTGAGAACCCTCCGGCTGTTTTTTCTTTCCTTTGGTCTGCTGACCTCTTCCGAATCTTCTGTCCCTGCTATGGAACGGTCTCCTTCGGAAAGTGCTTCAGACTATGGGCCGAAAGGACCGAAAGGGCTTGCGTCTTAGGTTGAGGGAAGGAAAAACCTTTATTCTCCTGAGCGGATTCCAGGATTTTCTCCAACTGAGGGCCGATTAGGTGCCCTGGCTGAAAAGGAAGAGCACACAAATTTATCTTTGAGGCTACATCTCCTGACCATGGCTTTAGCAACACTGCTCTTCTTGCTGCATTGGAACTCTGCAACTGTCTTTAGCGAAGTAACCTGCCGATATAGTTCCTCCCTTGGCGCCCTCTGCTCATTGTCTCGACCTAGCTGACTAAGCCACAATCTCAGAGCTCTGGATACAGGAACTGTTGCAAGCGCTGTCTTACACAGTGCGGCTGAATTCAGATATCCGTTTTTCAGTAGGACATCCATCCTCCTGTCCAGAGAATCTTTGAGAACAGAGGAATCTTCAGACTGTAACAGTGTCTTTTTGGAGAGTTTTGCCACTGTGGCGTCAACTTTACCAGGACTTTCCCACTGCTCTGAATCCGCAGGATCTAGTTTGTAGACTGCTTTGAACCTTGATCCAAGGTCAACTCTTTTTTCTGGCTTTACCCATTCTCTCTCCATGATGGTTTTAAGCATTGGATGGCCCGAAAATGTCCTGTATTTCTTCTTTGGGAAGTAAAACAGGCTGTCCTTGTCTTGTGTTGAAGACTCGCCTTGCTTTACCTTCATAGTGTTTTTTACTGCCTTGATCAACTTGTCTGTCTGTTCTTTCCTGAACAAATAATTGTCTTCAGTGATGGCATCCTCTGAGTCAGATGATGACTCTGAAGTCTCGGATTCCGAGGAGGAGGACTCAGAGACCTGTTGGCTGGAATGTGGCTGACCCCCTCTCCTTTTACGTGCAGGCTCCTGAGTAGCCATATGCTGCTTGAACCAAGAAAAAAATAGCTTCTTTAAGAAAGAAAGACTGATCATCCGCAGGAGAGCAAACAGCACACATATTAGACTGCGACCCATCTAGCAGTACCTGGAGGCAGGAAATGCAGCGTACGGTGATACAATTTTGGCATATATCCCAAAGCATCGTCCGGTAATGGTTGGCTGCACGCTGAGCATGCTCTGTGCTAGGATTTAGATTAGAGACAGTATTATAGTAGTTATATTCTTGTATATAGGAGCAGTATTATAATAGTTATATTCTTGTATATAGGAACAGTAGTATAGTAGGTATATTCTTGTACATAGGAGCAGTATTATAGTAGTTATATTCTTGTACATAGGAGGCAGTATTATAGTAGTTATATCCTTGTATATAGGAGCAGTATTATAGTAGTTATATCCTTGTATATAGGAGCAGTATTATAGTAGTTATATTCTTGTATATAGGGAGCAGTATTATAGTAGTTATATCCTTGTATATAGGGAGCAGTATTATAGTAGTTATATCCTTGTATATAGGAGCAGTATTTTAGTAGTTATATTCTTGTATATATGAGCAGTATTATAGTAGTTATATTCTTGTATATAGGAGCAGTATTATAGTAGTTATATTCTTGTATATAGGAGCAGTATTATAGTAGTTATATTCTTGTATATAGGAGCAGTATTATAGTAGTTATATTCTTGTATATAGGAGCAGTATTATAGTAGTTATATTCTTGTATATAGGAGCAGTATTATAGTAGATATAGGAGCAGTATTATAGTAGTTATATTCTTGTATATAGGAGCAGTATTATAGTAGATATATTCTTGTACATAGGGGCAGTATTATAGTAGTTATATTCTTCTATATAGGAGCAGTATTATAGTAGTTATATTCTTGTATATAGGAGCAGTATTATAGTAGTTATATTCTTCTATATAGGAGCAGTATTATAGTAGATATATTCTTGTATATAGGAGGGAGTATTATAGTAGTTATATTCTTGTATATAGGAGCAGTATTATAGTAGATATATTCTTGTATATAGGAGCAGTATTATAGTAGTTATATTCTTGTATATAGGAGGCAGTATTATAGTAGTTATATTCTTGTATATAGGAGCAGTATTATAGTAGTTATATTCTTGTATATAGGGGGCAGTATTATAGTAGTTATATTCTTGTATATAGGAGCAGTATTATAGTAGTTATATTCTTGTATATAGGAGCAGTATTATAGTAGTTATATTCTTGTATATAGGAGCAGTATTATAGTAGATATATTCTTGTATATAGGAGCAGTATTATAGTAGTTATATTCTTCTATATAGGAGGCAGTATTATAGTAGTTATATTCTTGTATATAGGGGCAGTATTATAGTAGTTATATTCTTGTATATAGGAGCAGTATTATAGTAGTTATATTCTTGTATATATAGGGAGCAGTATTATAGTAGTTATATTCTTGTATATAGGAGCAGTATTATAGTAGTTATATTCTTGTATATGGGGGAAGTATTATAGTAGTTATATTCTTGTATATAGGGGCAGTATTATAGTAGTTATATATAGGAGCAGTATTATAGTAGTTATATTCTTGTATATAGGAGCAGTATTATAGTAGTTATATTCTTGTATATAGGAGCAGTATTATAGTAGTTATATTCTTCTATATAGGAGCAGTATTATAGTAGTTATATATAATTCCACGAAGTAGAAGGAAAAAGCCGAAACTGCACTCACCCACTGTCAAAATTCACAAACCGGAGAAAGTTTATTTTCAGATGATATTAGGAGATCCAGCAGGTGTGGGACGTGGAGGGGAGAAGGAGTCTTGCAACTAGTTTCGCGCCGGCCGGCGCTTTCTCTGAGCTGGTGTAAAATAGCCATTTCAAGAGGGAATTGTAATGGATTCAATATCAATAATCATATATATAATTGGGATAAAATGACTATTTCACATTTTGCTAATATTTGCTCATTTGAAACAGATGGCATCAGCCTTTCTTCCCGTGGAGTCTGACAATCAAGACTGAACTTTTATTATTACCAATATTAATGTTGTAGAGAGATAGTGATGTCTGTACCAGGATCCGTATCCTGGACAACACCTGATAATGTCCGACTAATAAAGTATTTGTGTCAGGTGACCATCTGGAGGGAAAGAGGAGCAAGATTATGATTAAGGCTTAGGAGAAAAACAAGTCTATAAAACAAAACCACACGCACGTACACACACGTCACGGATAATGATGGATAATGTGGGTGGTAATTTATGTTAATTCTGGAGGCTATATAACCTGTGAACTCTGCCGTAATAAACACCAGAGAATTGCGTAAAGGGGTATTCCAGGCCAAAACTTTTTTTTAATATATCAACTGGCTCCGGAAAGTTAAACAGATTTGTAAATTACTTCTATTAAAAAATCTTAATCCTTCCAATAGTTATTAGCTTCTGAAGTTGAGTTGTTGTTTTCTGTCTAAATGCTCTCTGATGATGTCCCGGGAGCTGTGCAGTTCCTATGGGGATATTCTCCCATCATGCACAGCTCCCGGGACGTGACATCATCAATGAGCAGTTAGACAGAAAACTTCAGAAGCTAATAACTATTGGAAGGATTAAGATTTTTTAATAGAAGTAAGTTACAAATCTGTTTAACTTTCCGGAGCCAGTTGATATATAAAAAAAAAAGGTTTTGCCTGGAATAACCCTTTAACCTGAACAGAGCGTCAGTGTCTGTCACTTCACTCCGATGCATCAAACTTTACTTAGATAATCAATCTGGACGGGAACAGATATGCACTGAGTATCTGAAGAAGTCATTCCACTTCACTGGGACTAAGTTATACAACAGCTGGAGGCACACTACTACAACTCCCAGCATGCCTTTTGGCTGTCCGTGCATGCTGGGGGTTGTAGTTATGCAACTGCTGGAGGCACACTTTTTCATAGAAAAACTAACTATAACCCCCCCAGCTTGCACAAACTACCAAAGTGCATGCTGGTAGATGTAGTTGTGCTGTCTGCTGTTGCATAACAACTCCCAGCATGCCCTTTTGTGCATGCTGGGAGTTGTTGCTAAGCAACAGCAGGAGGCAGCCTAACCTCCTACTGCTGCTTCACATCAGTCCACGGGGAAGGAGGGGGGTGGAGGCTTCACCTTCATGAATGAGGCGGGGGGGGGCAGGGGTCAGCCACAGTGACTGGGAGCGGTCGGCGGGGGGGTATGTGAGAGCAAGAGCTGAGCTGCGTGATTGACAGGCAGGGAGCAGCAGTCACGTGTCCTGGCTGCAGCCTGAGATTTCGAACTCATGCCAGGCCAGCATGAGTCTGAAATCAATAAGAGACTAGCGGACGGGACATGTAGGGAGACCCCTAGTGGTGGGTTTTCAAAAATGAAAAGAAACATGGTAATTATAATTTTTTTCTTTTTTAATAACATACATTTTGGAACTTGTTAGAAATAGCTTACTTTACAACACATAAAAACTTTTTTTTTCCATTACATTTTTAATATAAATATTACAAAACAGATTTGGAGAGGCTCTTGTCACTCGAGCGACCATGTGACCTGGGCTGCCCAATTAAGACACCTATACCCAAGGTGACAAAATAAATGAATAAATAAATAGAAATAAATTGGGGCTCAAGGTCTTGAACAGTTCTTTCATGTTTAAAACTTGATTTGTGAGAAAAACATTTCCCACATTCTGAACATGAATAGGGTTTTACCCCTGTGCGAGTTTGTTTACAAAGACTTGATTTCTCAGTAAAACATTTCCCACATTCTGCACATGAAAATGCCTTCTCACCTGTGTGAGTTCTTCATGTTTAAGAAGATTAGATTTCACAGTAAAACATATCCCACACTCTGCACATTAAAATGGCTTCTCCTCTGTGTGAGTTTTTTCATGTTTAACAAGTCTTGATTTTCGAGAAAAACATTTCCCACATTTTGAACATGAATATGGTTTCTCCCCTGTGTGAGTTAGTTTATGGTTAACAAGACTTGATTTCTCAGTAAAACATTTCCCACACTCTGCACATGAAAATGGCTTCTCCCCTGTGTGAGTTCTTTGATGTTTAACAAGATGTGATTTCTGAGTAAAACATTTTCTACATTCTGAACATGAAAATGGCTTCTCTCCTGTGTGAGTTATTTGATGTTTAACAAGTTGTGATTGCTGAGTAAAACATTTTCCACATTCTGAACATGAAAATGGCTTCTCTCCTGTGTGAGTTCTTTGATGTCTAACAAGTTCTGATTTATAAGTAAAACATTTTCCACACTCTGCACATGAAAATGGCTTCTCCCCTGTGTGAGTTCTTTGATGATTAACAAGACTTGATTTGTCAGTAAAAGATTTCCCACACTCTGCACATGAAAATGGCTTCTCTCCTGTGTGAGTTCTTTGATGATTAACAAGTTGCGATTTATTAGTAAAACATTTTCCACATTCTGAACATAAAAATGGCTTCTCCCCTGTGTGAGTTCTTTGATGTGCAACAAGATGTGATTGCTGAGTAAAACATTTTCTACATTCTGAGCATGAAAATAGCTTCTCTCCTGTGTGAGTTCTTTGATGTAGAAGAAGACTTGATTTCCCAGTAAACCATTTTCCACATTCTGAACATGAAAATGGCTTCTCTCCTCTGTGAGTTCCTTGATTTCTAACAAGTTTTGATTTATAAGTAAAACATTTCCCACACTCTAAACATGACAATGGCTTTTCCCCTGTATTAGCTTTTTGATGTCCATCATTCCTTCTGTAACCATTATTTTGCTGAACCTCCTGTGATGACTGAGAAGACAGGACCTGTATATAAGGATGAGATGACAGATCTTGGCTGTGAAGGGCTGAGGGTGTATCTGGGATAATGGAATGTTCTTCATATGTATCTTGTGTGATATCATCATCTGCTTTATAATCTGAAGATATAAGATTCTCCTCTGATCTCCTGCTACAAGAATCTGCAGAGAATAACACAGATTTTATCAGTATTAACCCTTTAACAACCCAGGACATTTAAGCTCTTGTGTTTTCATTCTTTCCTCCTCTCCTCATAGCCATAACTGTTATTTTCCCATCTACATTGTATTTTAGAGCTTGCTTTTTGTGGGACGGATCTTACATTGTATTATCTGTGCATTAAAATATAAGTCCGGTCCATACAATCACAGCGATATCTAATTTGCATAGTTCTAGTTACACTTTCCTACTTTTTAAAAACAATTACAACAAAAATAGCTTTACATTTTTACAACAAAAAATTGGG
>NW_026610890.1:112500-152000 GCF_029499605.1 Hyla sarda
CTCCCGCGGTCACACATCTTATCCCCCTCCCGCGATCACACATCTTATCCCCCCCTGCGATCACACATCTTATCCCCCGCGATCACACATCTTATCCCCCCGCGATCACACATCTTATCCCTCCGCGATCACACATCTTATCCCTCCGCGATCACACATCTTATCCCCCGCGATCACACATCTTATCCCCCGCGATCACACATCTTATCCTCCTCGATCAGACATCTTATCCCCCGCGATCACACATCTTATCCCCCGTGATCACACATCTTATCCCCCGCGATCACACATCTTATCCCCCGCGATCACACATCTTATCCTCCTCGATCAGACATCTTATCCCCCGCGATCACACATCTTATCCCCCGTGATCACACATCTTATCCCCCGTGAGCACACATCTTATCCCTCCGTGATCACACATCTTATCCCCCTCCCGCGATCACACATCTTATCCCCCGCGATCACACATCTTATCCCCCCGCGATCACACATCTTATCCCCCCGCGATCACACATCTTATCCCCCCGCGATCACACATATTATCCCCCCCCCCCCCCCCCCGCGATCACACATCTTATCCCATATCCTTTACATAGGGGATAAGATGTCTGCGGGCGGAGTAACACTTTAACCCCTTAAGGACAAAGGACACAATGCTGCTTCTTGGTCACATCTCATTCCCAAAAAAGTTAAAAAGCGACTTAAAAGTCATATACACACAAAAGTGGTACTAAAAATATATACAATTCATAGCGCAAAAGAATTATACCTCATACAGCCCATATACGGAAAAATGAGAAAGTTATAGGTGGTCAAAATAGGGCGACTTAAAAAAAAAAGTTAGAGATTTTTTTAAGCAGTACAATAAGTCCGATAAGTAAATATTCATGGGGATCACTGTAATCATATTGTCCCATAGAATAAAGAAAATGTCATTTTACAGTAAAGTCTACAGCGCGAGAACAAAACCCTCCAAAATCTGCTAAATTTTGGTTTTCTTTTAAGTTTCCTGCCACAAATAATAATTTTTGGGGTTCGCCGCACGTTTTATGGTAAAATGACTGATGTCATTAAAAAGTACAATTGGTCGCGCAAAAAACAAGTCCTCATACGGTCTGTGGATGGAAATATAAAAGAGTTATGGATTTTAGAAGGCGAGAAGGAAAAAAGGAAAATGCAAAAATAAAATTGTCCTGGTCCTTAAGAGGTTAAACTTGAGCAGGTAACGCCTCCTGAGCCACCACGGATAGGGTAGGACACTAGACTTGGGCAGAAGGACCCCCCACACTACCCACCAGAAAAGGAAGAAAGGAAGGAGAAAGACAGAAGAGGAAAGGGTTAAAAGGAGGAGCCAAGAGTGCGGAGGACAGAAAAGAGGTGAAAGCCGAGGGAGAACCACACCGGCCCCCCCCCCATATCTTATGGAACTTATCAGGGCACTTTCTTATTCAAGGTGAGTGTATTTTACATAAATATTCCCAAAATGTAACCTATATTCACAATTTTTTGTTGTTTTCTGAAGATTAGTTCACATGTTTCTATGGTTACAGGTGTTTTCGGCAATTTGCACAACTATGGGAATAGCATGATTTTTTAAGCAATTTTGGAAAATCAAAAACAGCCTTACGAGATAGCGGCAGTATAAAGATAGAGCTGGAGGGGAGGAGTATAACTACTATATATCCTGATCCCACAGAGATAGCGGCAGTATAAAGATAGAGCTGGAGGGGAGGAGTATAACTACTATATATCCTGATCCCACAGAGATAGCGGCAGTATAAAGATAGAGCTGGAGGGGAGGAGTATAACTACTATATATCCTGATCCCACAGAGATAGCGGCAGTATAAAGATAGAGCTGGAGGGGAGGAGTATAACTACTATATATCCTAATCCCACAGAGATAGTGGCAGCAGTATATAGATAGAGCTGGAAGGGAGGAGTATAACTACTACATATAATGATCCCACAGATATAGCAGCAGTATACAGATAGAGCTGGAGGGGAGGAGTATAACTACTACATATCCTGATCCCAGATATAGCAGCAGTATACATATAGAGCTGGGATAGGAAGTGTATAACTACTATATATCCTGATCCCATAGAGATAGCAGCAGTATACATATAGAGCTGGAGGGGAGGTGTATAACTACTATATATCCTGATCCCATAGATATAGCAGCAGTATACAGATAGAGCTGGGATAGGAAGTGTATAACTACTATATATCCTGATCCCATAGAGATAGCAGCAGTATACATATAGAGCTGGAGGGGAGGTGTATAACTACTATATATCCTTATCCCATAGAGATAGCAGAAGCAGTATACAGATAGAGCTGGAGGGGAGGTGTATAACTACTATATATACTGATCCCATAGAGGCAGCAGCAGCAGTATACAGATAGAGCTGTAGGGGAGGTGTATAACTCTATATATACTGATCCCATAGAGAAAGCAGCAGTATACAGATAGAGCTTAAAGGGGAGGTTTCTGGGAGCTGCCAGGATCATCTGATATGTGATAAGATTATATAATCACATAATAATAATTATTATAATTTTATTTATATAGCGCCAACAGATTCCGCAGCACTTTATAATTTTGGGGTACAAATAAAGACAAGACAGAAGGCATAAAGGGCTTTATTGATACAATGGTGCGGCCATATTTCATCAATAATCAGGTGACATACAGGAGAGTGAACCGGTCACCAGATAATCTCTGAAGGTCTAAAGTGCAGAGAGAAGAGGGGGAGACGGTCTAATATGAAGCTTCTAATGTCTCCAAGACACAGAGGTCTCAAAAAGGAGAAAAGTGGTAGTAATGGAGGCAACGAGGGAACGTTATAGGCTTGAAGAGAAGTGTCTGAAGGTCACGTTTAAAACTGTGGATGTTGTGGATTTTTGAAGGTGAGGAGGAAAAAACAAAAAAGGAAAAATAAAATTGGTCTGGTCCTTAAGGGGTTAAAGACAAAACACATGCTCCCAATCAGTAAGGGCCACACTTTGAGACCTCGGATCTAAAACATAATCCTGTCCGGCTGCAGCATCACCTTTGTCCCAGCTGAAGCACAGACCTGGCAGGACTAGCACTCCTCTGTGCTCACTCCTGTCCTATCAGACTGCACCATGAAAGCAGAGAGGAGGGGGTTACAGAGCCGCCTGCAGTGATTGGATAAAGAGACCCGGCACAGCAGACCCAGGGAGGAAGTGAATGGTGAGTGAGGGTGGGCTCAGTGCTTGCCTCAGACACTCCCTTTCCTGAACAGTGGATGCCCGAATAAGTGAGCAGCAGAACAGAGGGATCTGTGAGCCAAATACAGAAGACAAATAAAACAGATCTGTATAGTATCTGGATGACCTAGTGAGTAACATATATGAACATTATTTTTTTCTGTGATTACTGCAGCTGGTGACCGAGTAGAATCTGTGACTCATATGTGACTCACCTGGGTGGTTACCTGTAGAAATGTCCTCCTTATACTGCTCATCACTGTTCACATCTGTCTCTTCTTTCTTTATGTTCTTTATGGCTGTAGCATTAAGACAGATCAGATCTCTCCCTGTAAAAATGTCCTCCTTATACTGCTCATCACCGCTCACTTCTGTCTCTTCTTTCTTTATGTTTGTAGCATTAATATAGATCAGATCTTTCCCTGTAGGAATGTCCTCCTTATACTGCTCATCACCGCTCACATCTGTCTCTTGTTCTTCCTTTATGTCTGTAGCATTAATATAGATCAGATCTTTCCCTGTAGGAATGTCCTCCTTATACTGCTCATCACTGCTCACATCTGTCTCTTGTTCTTCCTTTATGTCTGTAGCATTAATATAGATCAGATCTTTCTCTGTAGAAATGCCCCCCTTATACTGCTCATCACTGCTCACATCTGTCTCTTCTTCTTCTTCCTTTATGTCTGTATTATTAACATGGATGAGATCTTTCCCTTCAGGAATGTCCTCCTTATACTGTTCATCACTGCTCACATCTGTCTCTTCTTCTTCTTCCTTTATATCTGTAGCATTAATATAAATGAGATCTTTCCCTGTAGTATTATCCTCCATATTCTGTTCATCAAGAGGACGGGGACACCTCTCTGGTGCTGTTCTCTTACTGGATCTGACTGTAGGGAACACATACAGAGACTGAATTCATTCTTTACATACAAATAATGAGAGGACGTGTGTATATAGTCATGTCTATTACCTGGTGATGTGAGGGGCTGCTGATCCTCCATCATGACCTGATCCTTGTACTGATCCTTGTGTCCTTCTACATACTCCCACTCCTCCATGGAGAAATAGACCGCCACGTCCTGACACCTTATAAGAACCTGTATTGTGAATAAACATTTAATTCTATACAATTCCAGGATGTTATATGGAGACATTTGAGGGGATATTCCTGCACATGATTTATCTTCTTGCTCTCGGATGATGAGGTGAATACTTGTCGGGGCAGATCCTCTATATTATGGTCACATGTCCCCAACTGACCACAAGTCTGATGATCCAGCTGTCAGTTCAGATCATTATACACAAAGTGCCCGTCCCATGGAGTGTAAGGAGTTAAGTGATATTTCATAGTATCACTGCTCCCCTCCCCCGGGACTATATAGATGGCTGCTTACTGTCTGGCCCCTAAGGATAGAATTGGCAGTGCTGTGCGCCACTTAACCTTAGATAGACTGGTTGATCTTATCCCAGCGAGTAGAAGGGACAATAAGCAGCTATCTGTATAGTGTGTGGCCCCAAAAAAGTTAAGTGGCAATGCATCACCATCATTTAACTCCTTCATGGCTGACTGGGCAGGAGGTATATAATGTATAGCCATGGGCCCAGCTCCGGAGCAGGAGACGCATCAAATCTGGCATATCTTCTGCTCTTGTGCAGGAAACCCCTTTCAGAGCAGGGACTCCTGTCATTAAAGTGATAAGATTTGGAGGGGAGGGGGAGGAGGCTGCCAGTCTATGAAGCACAGTCAGGAGTTCAGCACGATTCATAGTCCCTAGGACCTACCTGCTATCAGCATCTGGGACTCATTGCTAATGCCGGACATCACCAATGCCAAAAATCTATTTCCGGTAGCTCAGTGGAGCTGATAATGACACCCACAGTGAAATAGCGGGGTCCCGGTCAGCTGAGAGAACGGGTGGAGGTCCCTAACCTCGCTCCACGCTGTCTGAACGACGCTCCAATCCTGCAGGCAGCCTCAGCATCACAGCATTGATCAGTGTATGTAATCTATAGATTCCATGTAATAGTCTACTACAGGGACTAAAAAACTGGGAATAAGGTAAAAAGAACATTAACTTAATGTGAATAAGCCCCTCCCCTAATAAACTATTGAATGTTCCCCATTTACCAATTTGTTTAATTATAAAATAATGTAAACAAAAATAAACCTAAACATATGTGTAACCACACGGTCAATGGCGTAAACGTAAAAAAATACAACTTCATGGACCAGAAAAAATTCTTAAAAAGTGATCAAAGAGTCTCATCAAAACTAAAGTGGTTCCGATAAAAATTACAGATCACAGCGCAAAAAATGACTTTCATACATCCCCGTATACGGAATAATAAGAGAGTTATAGGGGACAAGGTAGGAAAATCTGATACAGACTCATTATTGTACAAAAAGTTAGAATTGTTTTATATTTTAAAAAACATTTATCATTGTAATCGTTTGGACCTACAGAATAAAGAGAATTATTACCGTAATATGCACTGCGTCCAAACAGAAGAACCCAGATTGTAAAAATTGCTTTTTTTTTTTTTCTATTTCACCCCACAATTAATATTTTTTTTCACCATTGTTGCGGTAAAATGAGTGATGTCATTACAAAGTACAAATCGGTGGTGAAAAAACAACAACAACAAGAACAAGAAGCCTCATATGGGTTTATAAAGAGGAAATTGCAATCATTATGTCTATTAGAAGGCGAGGAGAAAAACATTAAAAAGAGAAATCACTGTGTCCTTAAGGGGTTAAAACTCAAAACTGTCGAATCCTGAAGGGGTTAATAGTACAAAAACATGACAGTACTCCAGATGTGACCACACACATACCTCCACCTGCAGACTGTACGGGAGCCGTGTGCTTACAGGACCTGCATGATGTCACCATCATGTGATCAGTCACATGGAGGAGGAGTCACATGATCAGGAGCTCATCTGCTCAGTGTATGCAGGACTCTGCTGTCACATGACCATTATCACAGGTCCTTCAATCACAATATCTTCTATCCTGCGCTGCGGAGCTCCGCCCATTCCAGTCACATGATCCTCCCCACAGGTCCTTCCGCCACAGTCACATCTTTACTGCTAAACTTTGCCCCCCCCCCCCCCCCCCCCCCCAAATGTACTGGTCACATGATTGTGACATCATCACAGATCCTACACCTCCAGCATGTAGCGGATACAGAGCAGGTCCTGGTGGGGCAGTCACTGCTGTTGTGTTGTGTGTGGAGATCTCTCAGAGCAGCAGCCCCTGATCATGTGACTCCTCCTCCTCCATGTGACTGATCACATGACGGTGACATCATCGCAGGTCCTGTAAGCACACGGCTCCTCTACAGATACAGGTATGTGTGTGCGGTCACCATCAGATCAGGATTATTGGGGATGTTTGTTATTAACCCTTAAAGGGGTACTACGGTGCTTAGACATCTTATCCCCTATCCAAAGGATAGGGGATAAGATGCCTGATCGTGGGAGTCCGGCCGCTGGGGACCCCCGTGATCTTGCACGCGGCACCCCGTTTGTAATCAGTCCCTGGAGCCTGTCCCCTCTGGATCTGATTATCGGCGACCACAGGGCCGACGGCATGTGACGTCACACTCCACCCCTCAATTCAAGCCTATGGGAGGGGGCATGACAGCTAGCCCTGTGGTCGCCTGTAATCAGACCCGGAGCGAACACGCTCCGGGGACTGATTACAAACGGGGTGCCCCGTGCATGATCCCGGGCGTCCCCAGCGGCGGGACTCCCGCGATCAGGCATCTTATATAAGATACCTAAGCACTGGAGTACCCCTTTAAGGACACGATGTATATTTACATTCTGTGCCCCATATGGGACTTTGAGGTGAGCTCAGGAGCTATAAGCAGCCAGGACTCACCACTAATGACGCTCATTGCCATTAACCCTTTAGATTCCATGATCAAAGTCGATTGCAGGATCTAATATTAGTAAAATGCAGTTGTTGGGGGGCGGAGTCTAGATCAGCTGAGATGACGGCCGGAGGGCCCCTTACCGTGCTCTGTGCTCAGATCGGTGCTCTAAGTATACAGACACCTCCACAGCCTGTATAAGCCGAGCACCGATAACACTGATCACTATGGCAGAGCGTTATTCAGGGTTTGTAATAGAAGCCCCTCCCCTAATAAGTTTATATCCCATTTTTGTAATAAAATAATGTAGGTGGGCGTGGCTTAGACATGGCGCTGTGCGGTTGTTTTTCTAGGGAGCGCCGTGCCGACCAGCGGTTGTTTCCTGATTTCCTGCCTATACTGCCCCCCAGGGGATGTCTGGATGGTGAAGGTATCAGGTCACTTACCCGCCCATCCTGTCACCTGGTCAGTCTCTTTTCTCCGGGTATCAGCCACTTCTTCCATACAGGACTATGTAAGCATCAGGTTTTTTAAGTTTCTCCCGCGCCCCTATTATTACTATAGACAGTGTTTCCAAACCAGCGTGCCTCCAGCTATTGTGAAACTACAACTCCCAGCATGCCCTCACAGCCAAATGTTGTAACAGCTGGAGGCACCCTGCTTGGGAAACACTGACTCCGGTGGTGGCCCAGACCCTGCGTGTGTAACGGTATATGATGCTTGGCCTCTGCTGCAGGTAATAGCAGGTTCTTCCGGGGGGACATATCACAATTCACATAAAATCCTGATGTAATTGTGATGTATATTGTGCCCCCTAGTGGACACATTTCACTATTCTTCATTGGACAATGTCATATTGAATCCCTCTATTCTTCTCCCTGCTCTGATGAAGACGTTCTGAATACACCGCAGCCTCAGAGATTAGGAGAAATGGATTCACAACGTCTTCAGCAGAGCAGGGAGAGCGACCTCAGAAGACCTGGAGGACCAGAGCGCCACCACTGGACGGGAGAGGGGAGTGCGCTCTGGTCTCTTATTTTACAGCCCTCGGACAATGGATTTTGTTTTATAAAGAAATCTGAAAACTCCTATAATGTCTCCTCAGATGTTTCCCCAGATTATCTCCAGGAAATGGATTTTATTTCTCCATAGAATCTGGTGCGGTTTATCATCGTCTCCTCTTCTTCCCTTCAGGTTTCTCCAATCCAGGATCCTCTGCTGATATCTTCTATATAAGAGAATTCTCCTGGATGACCCATCAACCATGGAGAGAGACAGGAACAAGATGGCCGACAGGATCATAAACCTCACCCTACAGATACTCTTCCGACTTA
This sequence comes from Hyla sarda, assembly GCF_029499605.1. Lineage (NCBI taxonomy): Eukaryota > Metazoa > Chordata > Amphibia > Anura > Hylidae > Hyla > Hyla sarda. Next base: position 120,955 of record NW_026610890.1, read on the forward strand.
CTGGAGAGGTGAGGGATTCTGGGAGTGATGTCACATGACCTCATTCTTATCTATGTAATAGCTGATGGATATGACTGGAGAGATGAGGGATTCTGGGAGTGATGTCACATGACCTCATTCTTATCTATGTAATAACAGATGGATATGATTGGAGAGGTGAGGGATTCTGGGAGTGATGTCACATGACCTCATTCTTATCTATGTAATCACAGATGGATATGACTGGAGAGGTCAGGGATTCTGGGAGTGATGTCACATGACCTCATTCTTATCTATGGAATAACAGATGGATATGACTGGAGAGGTGAGGGATTCTGGGAGTGATGTCACATGACCTCATTCTTATCTATGGAATAACAGATGGATATGACTGGAGAGGTGAGGGATTCTGGGAATGTATGTAGTGATATTAATCTGTCTCTCCATACACAGGATTACACAGTAGTGAAGAAGTCCTCTAGTGGGCGCTGTCAGGCCCCTGTGTGTGAAGGATTGGGAAGAACCCTGAGCCCAATCCCGGGGCCCCCACCTCACTCCCTGATACATGAGGAAATGGATGAACAGAAGATCCTAGAACTCATCAACAAGATGATGGAGCTGCTGACTGGAGAGGTGACACTGCTGGGACATTATACAGTAATGGAGGAGTCTGGTGATGACTGGAGAGGTGACACTGCTGGGACATTATACAGTAATGGAGGGGTCTGGTGATGACTGGAGAGGTGACACTGCTGGGACATTATACAGTAATGGAGGGGTCTGGTGATGACTGGAGAGGTGACACTGCTGGGACATTATACAGTAATGGAGGGGTCTGGTGATGACTGGAGAGGTGACACTGCTGGGACATTATACAGTAATGGAGGGGTCTGGTGATGACTGGAGAGGTGACACTGCTGGGACATTATACAGTAATGGAGGGGTCTGGTGATGACTGGAGAGGTGACACTGCTGGGACATTATACAGTAATGGAGGGGTCTGGTGATGACTGGAGAGGTGACACTGCTGGGACATTATACAGTAATGGAGGGGTCTGGTGATGACTGGAGAGGTGACACTGCTGGGACATTATACAGTAATGGAGGGGTCTGGTGATGACTGGAGAGGTGACACTGCTGGGACATTATACAGTAATGGAGGGGTCTGGTGATGACTGGAGAGGTGACCCTGCTGGGACATTATACAGTAATGGAGGGGTCTGGTGATGACTGGAGAGGTGACACTGCTGGGAATGCTGGGACATTATACAGTAATGGAGGGGTCTGGTGATGACTGGAGAGGTGACACTGCTGGGACATTATACAGTAATGGAAGGGTCTGGTGATGACACTGCTGGGAATGCTGGGACATTATACAGTAATGGAGGGGTCTGGTGATGACTGGAGAGGTGACACTGCTGGGAATGCTGGGACATTATACAGTAATGGAGGGGTCTGGTGATGACTAGAGAGGTGACACTGCTGGGAATGCTGGGACATTATACAGTAATGGAGGGGTCTGGTGATGACTGGAGAGGTGACCCTGCTGGGACATTATATAATAATGGAGGGGTCTGGTGATGACTGGAGAGGTGACACTGCTGGGACATTATACAGTAATGGAGGGGTCTGGTGATGACTAGAGAGGTGACACTGCTGGGACATTATACAGTAATGGAGGGGTCCGGTGATGACTGGAGAGGTGACACTGCTGGGACATTATACAGTAATGGAGGGGTCTGGTGATGACTGGAGAGGTGACACTGCTGGGACATTATACAGTAATGGAGGGGTCTGGTGATGACTGGAGAGGTGACACTGCTGGGACATTATACAGTAATGGAGGGGTCTGGTGATGACTGGAGAGGTGACACTGCTGGGACATTATAGAGTAATGGAGGGGTCTGGTGATGACTGGAGAGGTGACACTGCTGGGAATGCTGGGACATTATACAGTAATGGAGGGGTCTGGTGATGACTGGAGAGGTGACACTGCTGGGACATTATACAGTAATTTAGGGGTCTGGTGATGACTGGAGAGGTGACACTGCTGGGAATGCTGGGACATTATACAGTAACACCACTGGAGGGGTCGGGGTGATGACTGTATCATTATGTGTCAGGTTCCTATAAGGTGTCAGGACGTGGCGGTCTATTTCTCCATGGAGGAGTGGGAGTATGTAGAAGGACACAAGGATCAGTACAAGGATCAGGTCATGATGGAGGATCAGCAGCCCCTCACATCACCAGGTAATAGACATGACTATATACACACGTCCTCTCATTATTTGTATGTAAAGAATGAATTCAGTCTCTGTATGTGTTCCCTACAGTCAGATCCAGTAAGAGAACAGCACCAGAGAGGTGTCCCCGTCCTCTTCTTCCACAGGATGATCAGGTAGATGGAGATATTCCCTATGATCTATAGAAGGGATGTGAAGCTCTTGTGGTCAGTCCCCTCACCCTCCATGACTTCTCATCTCCTGCTCATCTATAACATCCCACGTGACTTCTCCTACTGTCTGATGACTTTTACTATATTTCTTCCACATCTTATGAATCAGGGAGAAGATCTGAACAATATTAATGCTCCAGACACAGTTGTGAGCGGTGATGAGCAGTATAAGGAGGACATTCTGACAGCAAAAGATCTGAACAATATTAATGCTACAAATATGAAGGAAGAAGAGACAGATGTGAGCAGTGATGAACAGTATAAGGAGGACATTCTAACAGGAAAAGATCTGAACAATATTAATGCTACAGATATGAAGGAAGAAGAAGAGACAGATGTGAGCGGTGATGAGCAGTATAAGGATGACGTTCCTACAGGGAAAGATCTGAACAATATTAATGCTACAGACATAAAGGAAGAAGAAGAGACAGATGTGAGCGGTGATGAGCAGTATAAGGAGGACATTCCTACTGGTAACCGCCCAGGTGAGTAGTAACCACTAATTGCAGAGATCAGTCACAGATTCTGCTCAGTCACCGTCTGTAATTATTTTTTATGGAATTTTTTTAAGTGGTACTCCGATGGAAAACTATTTTTTTTTAATCAACTGGTGCTAGAAAGTTATTCAGAATTGTATATTACTTCTATTTAAAAATCTTTAGCCTTCCAGTACTTATCAGCTCTTATCCACCTCTGTCCGTGTCAGGAACTGTCCAGAGCAGGAGAGGTTCGCTATGAAGATTTTCTCACACTCTGGACAGTTCCTGACATGGACAGAGGTGGCAGCAGAGAGCACTGTGGTCAGAATGAAAACAACTACACATCTTCCTCTGGAGCATACAGCAGCTGATAAGTACTGGAAGGGTTAAGATTTTTAAATAAAAAGTAATTTAGAAACCTGTTAAACTTTTGGGGACCGGGTCATTTAAATAAAATTGTGTTCCACTGGAGTACCCCTTTAATCCCTGTGTCCTGTCAGTCTTTTCTGCTGTATATTCCTTTATTCAGTCAGATTATAAACTATAAATGATGAGAATGTGAGACGGTTGAGAATATAATAAAGGTGATTTGTTCTGATCATCTCCATCTGGTTTTGTGGTTCCTGACATTACACAAGGGCCATGAATCCGGATGATGCAGACAATCCACCAGCACCAAACATTTTCACTATAATGGATCTGCAGGATCAGAGGATTGAGCAATTGGCACTTGTAATGCAGATGCTTTAGAATCGTACGTCTCCCCTAGAGCCTCCTGTGCCTCAACCGGCAGCCACCTACCCTCCTGCTCCGGCAACTATTTCTGCTGCCATAGAAGCCATTGCCTCCTGTGGGTTTACTGGATCTGCCCCGCTTCCCCAGCATTATGGGGGCGATCCTAATGGATGTAGAGGCTCCCTGAACCAAGTGGGCATTTATCTGGAAATGGTCCCGCAGTCCTGTCCTAATGATAGAAGTAAGGTAGGATTCCTGATCTCCCTCCTTACTGATAACGCTCTATCCGGGTGAATCCTCTTTGGAGACTGATAAACGTATTATCTACGACTACAGAGACATTTCATCTCCCTGTCCATTCTCCCTCTGCGGCAGAGCAGCTCATGTCCATGTAACAGGGGACGAGAACTGTGGCCAAGAATTCAATAGAGTTGTGTATTGTAGCAGCAGAAGTGTGCTGGGATAAGGAAGCGCTGGTGGACACGTTCTCTCGTGGACTCTCCGATATTATACAAGATGAGATTGTGGCCTCCTGGATCATCTAAAAGGGTGAAACCAATGCAGCTCAGGACCACCCCCCTTTCCGTGGAGGAGAAGGATTATAGTAGGGGGGAGGGGATGTGTCTGTATTGTGGCCCTTTGCTCGGATCATGCCAAACCTGGTGAGGAAACACTTGGGGTCCTGCTAGGGACAGATATTGGGTGGGCTTTCTTCATCCCCAGAGTTCCACAAAGACAAAGCTATGATTAGGATTATCCTATCATGGTATATTTCCTCTGTGGTCACGCAGGTCCCCGTGGTCTCCAGTGCTGATGGGTATTTTGATGATGTGTTATCCGTGGTGGCTCAGGAGGTGTTACCTGCTCAAGTTTAAAGTGTTACTCCGCCCACAGACATCTTATCACAAAGGATAGGGGATAAGATGTCTGATTGTGGGGGTCCTGCACCTTGGACCCCCTGCGATCAGCGTGCAGCACTTTGCATTCTAAACAGTATGTTTAGCACCCTAGGTTTGGGCAGCCGGAGATGTGACGCCCCCTCCCATAGACATGAATGGAGAGAACGTGATGTGACCTCACGAGGGGGCATGACATGACGTCACAACCACTGCTTCCCAAACCAAGCATTGTAAAAAAAACTTTCAGAACGCTGGGTGCTGCCTGGGTGCTTATCCCCTTTAGATAGGGGACAAGATGTTTGTGGGCGGAGTACCCCTTTAGGGTATGTTCTTACGTACGCAGATTTGCTTCACAGGATCTTCTGCTGCAAATTTCGATGTAAACTAAATGACTGAGCACAACTTCTAATCTGCAGTTACAAATCTGCGCAGGATCCTGTACGTGTGAACGTGACCTTAAGGTTCCCGGTTCAGGTTGTATTGTGTCTGTAGGCGGAGTACCCCTTTAAGGTTCCCGGTTTAGGTTGTATTGTGTCTGTAGTCAGTGACTGTGTTATGCAGCTGTCCTCACTCTGTATACATCATGCTGTGCTGAATGGGATTTTGTCATAGACTTCCATGGTCTGTACTTACACTGTACGTCTCTTTACTCACTTTTTAGTAAAATAAGTTTAAGCCCTTAACGACGCAGGACGTAAATGTACGTCCTGGTAAACTGGAACTTAACGCACCAGGATGTACATTTACGTCCTTTACATAACCGCGGGCATCGCAGCGATGCCCGGATCATGCACGGCAGGTCCCGCTGTTGATCGCAGCCAGGGACCCGCCGGTAATGGCGGACATCCGCGATAACACGGATGTCCGCCATTAACCCCTCAGATGCCGTGATCAATACAGATCACGGCATCTGCAGCATTGCGGACATGAAAATGGATGATCAGATCGGCTGCAGCACTGCCGCGGCCATCCAATCATCCAGAACATCAGACGGAGGTCCCCTCACCTGCCTCTGCTGCCTTCACGGCGTCTTCTGCTCTGGTCTGCGATTGAGCAGAAGATGACCGATAACACTGATCAGTGCTATGTCCTATACATAGCACTGAACAGTATTAGCAATCGAATGATTGCTATAAATAGTCTCCTATGGGGACTATTAAAGTGTAAAAATAAAAGTAAAAAATATTTGAAAAACCCCCTCCCCCAATAAAAACGTAAATTGTCCAATTTTCCCTATTTCACCCCCAAAAAGTGTAAAAAAAAAAATTTGGGGATACATATTTGGTATCGCCACGTGCATAAATATCCAAACTATTCAAATAAAATGTTAATGATACCGTACGGTGAACGTAAAAAAAAAAAAAAAAGTCCAAAATAGCAGCTTTTTTATAACATTTTATTCAAAAATTTTTTTATAAAAAATGTATTAAAAGTTTTATATAAGCAAATATGGTATCAATAAAAATTATGAAAATATAAAAGAGTTAGGATTTTTTGAAGGCAAGAAGTAAATATGTACTGCACTGATCTGTATGAGCAATCCAATGACTCCAAGTATGAGCAATCCAATGACTCCAAGTCCTATAGAGGGACCAAAAAGTCTTAAAAAAAAAAAAAACATTCAAAAGATGTTTTAAAATTTTTTAAATTAACCCCTCCAATAATATTTGAACTTTTTTGTTGTAAAAATGTAAAAGCTATTTTTATTGTAATTGTTTTCAAAAAGTAGTAAAGTGTAACAAAAACTATGCAAATTAGATATCGCTGTGATTGTATGGACCGGACATACACACACATATATATATATATATATATATATATATATATATATTTTTTTTTTTTTTTTTAAGTATATCTTTATTTGCTTTTTCAAACATTTTACAAATTTCGACAGGATACAAGCTCCTGATGCATAAATGAAACAGTCATGGAAACCATAATAATAAACAATGGTGCAACGATCAACGTAGAAAATTAGCCATTGAACCCCCACCCTCCCCACCCGCCCAAAGAGAATAGACATCATGTCACTTACGAGCTTATAGGCATCGACATCAGGCAAAACAGTAAGTAAACAAAGATAGGTCACAAGGTCACCCCACAGCCGAAGACAATCCGAGGCCACAACACCGTTAGTTTGGCAGTCTAAGCCTCCCCAAAGTGCCCGCCACCGCCTTCCCCAAGTACCACTCCTGACTTATATATTAATGCTCATTGATACAATGTAAGATCCGTCCCACAAAAAACAAGCTCTAAAATGCAATGTAGATGGGAAAATAAGAGTTATGGCTATGAGGAGAGGAGGAAAAAAGGAAAACACAAAAGCTTAAAGGTCCTGGGTTGTTACGGGGTTAATACTGATAATAAAATCTGTGTTATTCTCTGCAGATTCTTGTAGCAGGAGATCAGAGGAGAATCTTATATCTTCAGATTATAAAGCAGATGATGATATCACACAAGATACATATGAAGAACATTCCATTATCCCAGATACACCTTCAGCCCTTCACAGCCAAGATCTGTCATCTCATCCTTATATACAGGTCCTGTCTTCTCAGTCATCACAGGATGGTCAGCAAAATAAAGGTCACAGAAGGGGTGTTGGACATCAACGAGCTCATACAGGAAAGAAACCATATTCATGCTCAGTATGTGGGAAATGTTTTACTGACAAATCACATCTTCTTAGACATCAAATAACTCACACAGGAGAGAAGCCATTTTCATGTTCAGAATGTAGAAAGTGTTTTACTGACAAATCAAGTCTTCGTAGACATCAAAGAACTCACACAGGGGAATTTTCATGTTTAAAATGTGGGAAATGTTTTACTCGGAAATCAACTTTTCTTCAGCATCAAAGAATTCACACAGGGGATAATCCATATTCATGCTCAGAATGCGGGAAATGTTTTATTAAGAAATCACATCTTGTTCAACATAAAAGAACTCACACAGGGGAGAAGCCATTTTCATGTTCAGTATGTGGAAAATGTTTTAATGACAAATCAATTCTTGTTCAACATCAAAGAACTCACACAGGGGAAAAGCCATTTTCATGTTCAGAATGTGGGAAATGTTTTACTTCGAAATCAGGTGTTACTCGACATGAAAGAACTCACACAGCGGAGAAACTATTTTCATGTTCAGAATGTGAGAAATGTTTTACTAATGAATCAGGTCTTGTTGTACATCAAAGAACTCACACAGGGGTGAAGCCATTTTCATGTTCAGAATGTGAGAAATGTTTTACTAATGAATCAGGTCTTGTTGTACATCAAAGAACTCACACAGGGGTGAAGCCATTTTCATGTTCAGAATGTGGAAAATGTTTTCCTGGGAAAAAAAATCTTGTTCAACATCAAAGCACTCACAGGACGGACAAGCTATTTTCATGTTCAGAATGTGAGAAAAGTTTTACTAATAAAACAGGTCTTGTTGTACATCAAAGAACTCACACAGGGGAGAAGCCATTTTTATGTTCACAATGTGGGAAATGTTTTACTTGGAAATCAGATGTTACTCGACATCAAAGAACTCACACAGGGGAGAGACCATATTCATGTTCAGAATGTAGAAAGTGTTTTCCTGACAAATCAAGTCTTCTTAGACATCAAAGAACTCACACAGGGGAGAAGCCATTTTCATGTTTAGAATGTGGTAAATGTTTTACTCGGAAATCAGACCTTGTTGTACATCAAAGAACTCACACAGGGGAGAAGCCAATTCAGAGCAATAAATGATGCAGATAACACATCTATATATTATCCATGTACATAGGATATCTGACATTTATACATATCATATACTGCATTTCCAAACTTGTTACCAATTATTAAAGGGGTACTCCGGTGGAAAACTTTTTTTTTAAATCAACTGGTGCCAGAAAGTTAAACAGATTTGTAAATTATTTTGATATAAAAATTGTAATCCTTCCATTACTTATTAGCTGCTGAATACTACAGAGGAAATTCTTTTCTTTTTGGAACACAGAGCTCTCTGTTGACATCACGACCACAGTGCTCTCTGCTGACATCTCTGTTCATTTTATGAACTGTCCAGAGTAGGAGAAAATCCCCATAGCTAACATATGCTGCTCTGGACAGTTCCTAAAATGGACAGAGATGTCAGCAGAGAGCACTGTGGTCATGATGTCAGCAGAGAGCTCTGTGTTCCAAAAACAAAATAATTTCCTCTATAGTATTCAGCAGCTAATAAGTACTGGAAGAATTAAGATTTTTTAATATAAGTAATATACAAATCTGTTTAACTTTCTGGGACCAGTTGATTAAAAAAAATAATAATTCCACCGGAGTACCCCTTTAACCCCCTTAAGGACTCAGCGTTTTTCAGTTTTTGCATTTTCGTTTTTTCCTCCTTACCTTTTAAAAATCATAACCCTTTCAATTTTCCACCTAAAATTCCATATTATGGATTATTTTTTGAACCACCAATTCTACTTTGCAGTGACATCAGTCATTTTACCCAAAAATCCACGGCGAAAGGGAAAAAAAAATCATTGTGCGACAAAATTTAAGAAAAAACACCATTTTGTAACTTTTGGGGGCTTCCGTTTCTACGCAGTGCACTTTTTGGTAAAAATGACCCCTTCTCTTTATTCTGTAGGTCCATACGGTTAAAATGATCCCCTACTTATATAGGTTGGATTTTGTACTTCTGGAAAAAATCATAACTTCATGCACGGAAATTTATACGTTTAAAAATGTCCCCTTCTGACCCCTATAACTTTTTAATTTTTCTGTATATGGGGCGGTATGAGGGCTAATTTTTTGTGCCGTGATCTGAAGTTTTTATAGGTACTTTTTTTTTTTTTTATGGCTTTTTAATCAATTTTTAATGGGATAAAAAGCGACCAAAAATACGCTATTTTGGAGTTTGGAATTTTTTGCGCATACGCCATTGACCGTGCGGTTTAATTAACAATAAATTTTTATAGTTCGGACATTTACGCACTCGGTGATGTCACATATGTTTATTTTTACTTACACTTTTTTTTTTATAATGGGAAAAGGGGGGTGATTCAAACTTTTATTAGGGAAAGGGTTAAATTACCTTTATTAACTTTTTTTTTTTTTCACTTTTTTTTTGCAGTATTATAGCTCCCATAGGGACCTATAACACTGCACGCACTGACCTTTTACGCTGATCACTGGCGTGTATTAACATGCCATTGATCAGCGTTATCAGCGCTTGACTGCTCCTGCCTGGATCTCAGGCATGGAGCAGTCATTCGCCAATCGGACACAGAGGAGGCAGGTAGGGACCCTCCAGGTGTTTTGTAAGCTGTTCGGGAAGCGGCGGTCAACTTTGATTGCCGCGTCTGAAGGGTTAATACAAGGCATCACCGAGATCGGTGATGTCCTGTATTAGCTGCGGGTCCCGGCCGCTGATGGCCGCCGGGACCGACGCGATATGACGCTGGGTCACCGCGTGACCCCACGTTATATCGCAGGACGTAAATATACGTCCTGCGTCGTTAAGGAGTTAATAAAAGTTTTTTCTTATATGATTTATTATTCTTATATTCATCTCTGCACACTGGACTTATAATAAATGTAATATTGTCCCTGAGGTTGTATATAGGGAATGTAACGCGTCAGTGTTGTCCCCGCCCCCTTCTCATTATGATTATAGAGACTTTAATTCAAGGCATCAGACAGGATCCGCGCGTCTCCCTTGAAGATCGTCTCTTCTGAACATAAGACGCTGCAGATACTTTTATTTATCACAAACCCTAGACGAGCGTTTCCCGTCTTGACGTCTATTTTCGGTCTCAGATCATAAAATCCATTTTTCTATATGAGAAGTCGTCAATATCTCAGCGTCCCCCGGGTTCAGTAAACATCGGTGTAATTCTTTTCCTTTTCTTTGTCCTCCCCGGGGTATAAAATCCCTAGAGATCTGATCACATCTGGTACAAGATCTCTTTACTTCACACTTTGCGCCATTATTACACGGATTGAAGACCCAGTTACACGCTCGTAAATTCCCATATATGTCGTGGATTGGAAGGAAAAAGGTTCTTAAATCTTATATTTACCAATAATATTTTATATTTTTACAGTCCGTCCCTATCATAGTACGGAATTGTTATTTTTCTTCTATCCGATGGTTATTTAGTAATTTTGTTAGGATTCAGAAGAGACCACGTGTCCCGTATAGACGCTCACCCTGAAGACATTAGACGGCGGTTTTGTGTTTCCGGATTTACACACTTATTATAAAGCTTTTCCTTCCTCTGGATTATTAGAGCTCGTTCGCTCTTCTTTTTCTCATCCTCCCCTTTATATTCCTCCTCATGTGGATATGGAATTCTCCTCAGTCCCTCCTTCTATAGGGCCCATTTTGTGGCCCCCGCACTCCTCCTTGGCCTCTCTAGTTCTTTCCTCTTTTATATATAACTTTGTCGGTATTACGAGACTGCTCTACGACTGATTCTGATTTCCCTTCCCCCCTAACCCCACTTTCTTTATTCCCTATGGTTATTACTAAACACATTTTCCCTCTTCCCCTTTGTGGGAACGTTTACATTCTTTTACGTTACGAGATTTATATTCTTCTACTAAGACTTTGGCCATAGAGGAATCTCAGGCTTTCTGGGGTTTTATAAGTAAATTTATCTTTACTCTCCAATGTTTTAAGCGTTATACTAACATACGTCCCTGAAATTGGTTAGAGAGATTGTATTTATTCCCTAAATAATAATAATATCTAAGCTTTATTCTTATCTGATTTCTTCTGCTCCTAATAGTAACCAAAATGCATCTTATATGAGAAGAGGAGCTGAATATCCAACTCTCTGAAGAACAGTGCGGATTTATCTCTAGCGCTCACGTGGCTCCTCCCCCTGTATTCATATATATATAGTGGTCCAGCTTGAAAATTCAATCTTTCTGGCAGGTTATTTCGATTGCCATATATACTCGAGTATAAGCACCTTTTTTTTGTGCAGAAAATGTCCCCCTCGGCTTAAACTCAAGTGAAAAAAAAAATAGTAGTGACATCAGTCCAGCCATTCAGGTGGGGGGGGGGGAGCCATCCATCTTTACCGGGACGGCCCCGGACTCATCCAGAGTAGGGAAGCTGAAGGGACTGTCTGCGCAGGGACCGTCCGCATACCAGTGGGAAAAGTGAGCTGGTCTGGTCCATCCACCTTCTCCACTCTGGGCTGGCCCCGGAATAGTGATTCTGGGGTAGGGTCGCTGCTGCGCATTAAGGCCACCATGCAAGGACACCCCTGATGTCACGGAGTGTACCTTTCTCTACTGACAGGCAACAGGAAAAGGTGATTAGACAATAAGCGAGGGGGATGATGACAGGAGGGGGATGGATGATGACGGGGAATGGGTGTTTGTGTCAGTGAATGATGACAGGGAGGATGGTTGATGATGGGGGATGGGTGTCTGTGGCAGTGGATGATGACAGGAGGGGGATGAATGATGACAGTAGAATCTCCCAATAGCGGACACTCACAGGGAATAAAAGTGTCCATTATTGAGAGATGGCCCCTATTGGGAAAAAGGCTCCAAATTCTTCCTAAATGACGGAATACTGTCCTGTGCTAACTCCAGAGTGTAATTACCTATAAAACACAATAAAAAAAATATTACAGTAGAATCTCCCAGTGTCGTTTAATCACCCCCTGTATCATTTATCACCCCCCTCTCTTTTTTTTACCCTGTGCCATCTTATTCCCCTGTGCATTGTGCCTGATTATCCCCCCCCCCTTACCCCCTGTGCCACATCATTTCCCCTTGATCCCCTGAGCCATTTCATTCTCCCATTAGTACCTTCTGTATAAATTCATCTCCACCTCTTTATAAAGTGGCAGAGGGAGTGATGAATATGCACAAAGGGTAATAAAGGGGTAATGAAATAGCACAGAGGGGGATCAAGAGGAAAGGATGTGGCACAGGTGGTAATAAAGGGAGGGGTGATTTGTCACAGGGGAAATAAAGTGGCACAGGGGGCCAGTCATCTTATCCCCAATCCTTTGGATATGGGATGAGATGTCTAGGGGCGGAGTACCCCTAAGTAAGTCCATTCTTTATTCATTCTTTGACCATCCTTCATGATCAGTTATGTCCCCTTATGACTAACGTCTGTTATTTTTGACGGGGCAAATAACGGTGCATGCACTCATTTTTGTCCCATCAAAAATAACGTTGGATTAACAGACGTTAAAATTTTAATATTGAAGTCTATGGATGATGAATGTTCACAAATGACATCCGTTAGCACCCAGTATTTTTATATTCCGTTATGATCCCTTATTGCTACTGAGCATGCTCCGTACAGCGTCACAACCAGAAGGGGTTAAAACGGACATAAAATAACTACAACAGTGCATGACGGATGAAATAACGGGTAGTAACGGATGGAATATGTCAATTATTTTGATAGAATGCCGTTATAATAATGTACATTGGGCATCAGTTATCACCCGATATGTTCAGTTATTGTATCTATTTTTTAATGATCTGTTTTTGCAGAATAACGGGTGTCAGAAGGCAGGAAGATGGCGGTAGTGTGAAAGAAGCCTAACGTGTCATGTGACTAGGCGGCACCATAATAGCGTCACACTCCATCTCATTTTTTTTTTGTAATTTGTGTCAGTTTTGCCGAGCCCTGTAGTATCACCTTGTTCTATCATTTTCCATTACTTGCCCCTAGGTATATTATCTGGGTCACATGACATTTCACCTCTCTTTATCATGTCCAGAGTCCTGATGTGGAGTCAACAGTTTGTAGGGTTTGTGGTATAATGATTCCTATACGGAGAATTATAGGGTTTGTGGTATAATGATTCCTATACGGAGAATTATAGGGTTTGTGGTATAATGATTCCTATACGGAGAATTATAGGGTTTGTGGTATAATGATTCCTATACGGAGAATTATAGGGTTTGTGGTATAATGATTCCTATACGGAGAATATGTTGTGATACATGGTGGTTTTCCACATCCTGGTCCTTGTGTATTAGACTGAAAATAGTTCTTGGTGTCGGCACCGCAGTGGGTGCAGCTATAAGGCAGGTGGATATAGGATCATCCGCACTCAGCACATTCTTCACACAAAAGTGCCAAACGTTCAGAATTTGTCCATAAGTTCTCAGGATACACCAGTAATTGAATAATCTGTGAGGGTTCTGGTGCCAAAAAATATTAGTCCTGAGGTAAAAATCCTGATGAGTGTCGGGTGTTTTATGTGGTATCTGGTGAGGTCACTTTGGTACAAGGACTGGCATGGATCCACATAGGCTTTCCTTTCTATTACTGCAGTGGTTGTTGTCAGCAGGACTTGGAAAGGCCGGTCACATGGAGGTCAGGACTCTTTGTGTCTCTTTATCACCACCCGATCTCCAGGATCTATATCAGGAGTTTTACCATCTGGAATAGAATAAAGACTTGTGTATGCGCTTGTTGTACGCGCTTGTGTACGGCCGCACATAGCTAGATAGGTGACTGTGTTACATCTGCAGTAGCTGTGGACAGTACAACCCTGTTCTAGGAGCACAACCAAAAAGTGTCCCATAAGGAGACAACCCGCTGCTTCTTCATAACATCGTTCATAAGATTGTAAAAGACCAGAGTCCATAAAGGTCAATCCATATCCCTATTGTGTCCCTACTGTGCTGACCCGGAGGAAGGCAAAAAACCCTTATGAGGCTGATTCCCATCGCCCCATGACGGGGGAAAAATTCCTTCCCAACTCCAAATGTCAAAATAAATCCCTGGATCAATGTTCTGTCCCAATAAATCCATAACCTGCTCCTATTACCTGCATCATAATTCATCCAGTCAAGTGCGACCTCCATCACTATCAATAACTTCTGGAACTACCTACCATATCCTTCACAATCTGCCCTGCTGCCATCTTTACATCGCCATTTCTCCCCGGATAGGCCTTAGGCCAACCTGAAAAGAGATCCACACACACCAAAAAGTTTTCATACCCTCCTCACAAGGAGACCGGAATATAGTCTATGTGCAGTCGCCAAAACAGGTAAATCCAGTGGCGTTGCTAGGGTTGGTGTCACCCGGTGCGGTAGAAAATGGTGTCACCCCCATACCTCCCCCCTCCCCCCAGTAAGTTTTTGGCCAGTTGTGACAGACACCACTGTTGTAGCGCACTGTGAGAAATTCTAGTATAATAATCAGATATACCAGTTGCCACAGAATGGGAAAGTGTTAAAGAAGTTTTCACCATTTAAATATACAGCTCCCAGAATTACTTAAAGGGGTACTCCACTGGAAAACATTTACTTTTATATCAACTGGTGCCAGAAAGTTAAATAGATTTTTAAATTACTTCTATTTAGAATCTTAATCCTTACGGTACTTATAAGCTGTTGTATTCTTCACAGGAAGTTGTGTAGTTCTTTCCAGTCTTTCCACAGTGCTCTGTCTGTCCATGTTAGGAACTGTCCAGAGCAGGATAGGTTTGCAATGGGGATTTGCTCCTACTATGGACAGTTCTTGACATGGACAGAGGTGTCAGCACAGAGAACTGTGGCCAGACAGAAAAGAAATTAAAAAAGAAAAGAACTTCCTGTGAATTGCTTATACAGCAGCTTATAAGTACTGGAAGGATTCAGATTTTTAAGTAGAAGTAATTTATAAATCTGTTTAACTTTGTAGCACCAGTTGATTACATTTTTTTTTCCAGTAGAGTACCCCTTTATGCAGTGGTGAGGTTATGCTGGGAGTTGAGATTCACTGACCTAACTGTAGAACTGACAAGCGACTACAGCTCTGATAGGACATAGTGAGGACAATGATATCAGTGACTACAGGTGACGTCTTCTCTATAGTGAGGAGAATACAGAATAATATCAGTGACTACAGGTGACATCTTCTCTATAGTGAGGAGGATACACAATGATATCAGTGACTACAGGTGACGTCTTCTCTATAGTGAGGAGAATACACAATGATATCAGTGACTACAGGTGACGTCTTCTCTATAGTGAGGAGAATACACAATGATATCAGTGACTACAAGTGACGTCTTCTCTATAGTGAGGAGAATGTACAATGATATCAGTGACTACAGGTGACGTCTTCTCTATAGTGAGGAGAATACACAATGATATCAGTGACTACAGGTGACGTCTTCTCTATAGTGAGGAGAACACAGAATAATATCAGTGACTATAGGTGACGTCTTCTCTATAGCGAGGAGAATACACAATGATATCAGTGATTATAGATGACGTCTTCTCTATAGTGAGGAGAATACACAATGATATCAGTGACTACAGGTGACGTCTTCTCTATAGTGAGGAGAATATACAATGATATCAGTGACTACAGGTGACGTCTTCTCTATAGTGAGGAGAATACACAATGATATCAGTGACTACAGGTGACGTCTTCTCTATAGTGAGGAGAATACACAATGATATCAGTGATTACAGGTGACGTCTTCTCTATAGTGAGGAGAATACACAATGATATCAGTGACTACAGGTAACGTCTTCTCTGTAGTGAGGAGAATACACAATGATATCAGTGACTACAGGTGACGTCTTCTCTATAGTGAGGAGAACACAGAATAATATCAGTGACTATAGGTGACGTCTTCTCTATAGCGAGGAGAATACACAATGATATCAGTGATTATAGATGACGTCTTCTCTATAGTGAGGACAATACACAATGATATCAGTGACTACAGGTGACGTCTTCTCTATAGTGAGGAGAATATACAATGATATCAGTGACTACAGGTGACGTCTTCTCTATAGTGAGGAGAATACACAATGATATCAGTGACTACAGGTGACGTCTTCTCTATAGTGAGGAGAATACACAATGATATCAGTGATTACAGGTGACGTCTTCTCTATAGTGAGGAGAATACACAATGATATCAGTGACTACAGGTAACGTCTTCTCTGTAGTGAGGAGAATACACAATGATATCAGTGACTACAGGTGACGTCTTCTCTATAGTGAGGAGAATACAGAATAATATCAGTGACTACAGGTGACGTCTTCTCTATAGTCTTCCCTTATCTAATTCAGATGGTACATACCGCCTGGTCCAGCTAAAACTTCTCTCTGCAGAATGTGACGCCCAGACGTCTCCTCACTATGTCAGTGGATTCTCATCCTCTATATGAAAACAAGTATTATTATAAACATGCCAGACACTGTATCCCCTAAATATAATACTACTATACACTACACTCTTTGATTATAAACCTTCCATACACCGTACCCACTGAATATAATACTACCACACACTGTACATTCTGAATATAATACCAACACATACTGTACACTCTGAATATAAATCTGCCACAAGCTGTACCCCTGAATATAATACCGCCACACACTGTAACCTCTGAATATAATACTACCACCCACTGCGCCCTCTGAATATAATACCAACACATACTGTACACTCTGAATATAAATCTGCCACATACTGTACCCTCTGAATATAAATCTGCCACATACTGTACTCTCTGAATATAATACCAACACATACTGTACCCTCTGAATATAAATCTGGTGGTGTTGCTAGTGGATGATGGGGGTGCTAGTACTGGGGGGTGTTGCTGGAGGATGATGAGGGTGCTACTGGCCATCCCCCCTGGCAGTATCACCCCCATCATCCATCGGCAGGATCGTCCTCCTGGCAGGAGCACCCCCATCATTCACCATCAGGATCTGCTGATGGAGGTGCTGCTGGGGGGGTTTGCTGGTGGATGATGAGGGTGCTACTGCCAGGGGGGAGCATTAGATAGGCAGCAGTTCCCCCACTTAAGGTAGGTAGCAGTTCCCCCACATTAGGTAGGTAGCAGTTACCCCACATTAGGTAGCATAGATTCCCCACATGTGGTACCAGTTACCCCACATTAGGTAGTAATTTCCACACATTAGGTAGCACAGATTCCACACATTAGGTAGCACAGATTCCACACATTAGGTAGCACAGATTCCACACATTAGGTAGAAGTTTTCCCACATTATGTAGCAGCTTTCGCACATTAGGTAGCAGTTTTCCAACATTAGGTAGCAGTTTCCTCACATGAGGTAGCATAGATTCCCCACATATGGTAGTAGTTTCCCCCCATTAGGCCGCAGGTTCCCTTGCATGTTCCCCACAATAGGTCAAAGTCTCCCCACATTAGATCACTGGTTCAAACAAACCCCCCCCCCCTCCCCCCCCCACAAAAAAAAAAAACACACACACACCACAGAGAAACACAGATAGATAGAGACACACACACTCACAGACAGAGAGACACACAGACTGAGTCACACACAGTCACACACACACAGTCACACACAGACAGAGAGCCACACACAGACACACACAAACACACACACATACATAC
This sequence comes from Hyla sarda, assembly GCF_029499605.1. NCBI lineage: Eukaryota > Metazoa > Chordata > Amphibia > Anura > Hylidae > Hyla > Hyla sarda. The sequence continues at coordinate 138,872 of NW_026610890.1, forward strand.
ACACAGAGACACACACACACACAAAGACAGAGAGTCACACACACAGTCACACACAGACAGAGACACACAAACAGAGATAGAGTGAGACAGACACACACTCACTTACCCATCCAGCGCAGCGCTCCTTCTCTCCGGCGCTCTGCGAGTGACGTCACATCCTCCTGCGCGGCCCTGCGGAGTGACGTCGGGCCGGCGCAACAGAAGACGTGGGGGCGCAGGCCGGTTCACTGTGCAGGTGACGGGGGTGGGGGGGTGGGGGTGCTTCTACTAGTACAGAGACAAGTGAGACAGCGAAAAAGTGAGGACGGGGGGGAGGGTGAGGGGTGCTATTACAGAGGCAGAGCAAGTGAGGAGCGGAGGCGTACCTGGTGTCACCCCATCAGGATGGTGTCACCCGGTGCGGGCCACACCCCCCGCACCCCGGTCACAACGCCACTGGGTAAATCCGCCACGTTTAGGAGGCACCTGCACCGCTTTGCCTACATTAGGTCTTGCACAGGTCATGCCGGCCGGTGTTTACCTGGTGACCACTGTGGTAAATCCTGAGGCTATCCAGTGATCACTCACCAGTGATATTATAGTCATTTTCCAGTTGTGGGTGACTCCATGAGTCTCCGGGGCCTTCATTGGGCACAGAACCTTTGGTAGACAGATTTTATCCTTGTTGTTTTTATACAGACCGGTATCATTCAGGGCAGCTCGTTGCTTTACCCACTTGCCCTCCTCGGTGCCTCTGGAGACCTTTTAAGATGGTTGCGTCAACCACATCAGGTCCATTGTGCTTTTCTTACCTGTAATAAAGAAACAGACTTGTCCTGGGCCCACGGCCCCTTAGCAGATTGTTAAACTGCTTTGTCAGTAAGATCCTATCCTCTTGTCTGCTCAGCAGAAAGTGAGAACATTAAAGGGACACTCTGGTGCTAGACAGATGGAAATGTGGGAGAATATGTCTTAGGATGGGTTCACATTGACCCTCATTTACTATTCTAAACCCGACCTCTTTTGTCGGGTTTTTTTGTCGCAAAAAATCTGCGACACGATGCGACATTTTTTCCCGACGGACCCGATGTGGATTCTCCCAAACCCGAAAAAGGGGCGTAACCCGACATTTCTGAGCTTTCCCACGTATTTATTAAGGTTTCCAACTCGAATTTGTTGAATTGTTGTGGGTTTTTTCCCGAAAGCTCAGAGGAGTTGGAAACCAAAACCAACAAAACCCACGTGCGACAAACAGGATGCGACATAATAATAAATACCAGGGGAAAAAAGCAGTCGGGTAAGAAAGCAACATAGACTTACAACCCGATTTTCTTAGTAAATGAGGGCCATTATGTTTTTCCACATACAGTAGCGCATTTTTTATTTTTTTTATTTTTTTTATTTTTTTAGGCAGCTCTCTGAAGAAGTTTGGTCACAAACAAAACGTTAGAGCATCTATACACTTTTAGACAGGAATACAGGCTGTGTCTAAGTGTGGAGTGACTATGTAACGGTAGTGAACCGGCATAGGGGAAAAAGAGAACTCCATAACTTACACTGTAGCACCACCTAGTGGGCTATCATTAGAAGACACCCTGTATTTCCTGATAGTTTTAAATCACTACATTTGATTTTCACGTTTCCCATGTTATTTTAATCAATAACAATAAAAGTTACATTTTATTTGGGTTATAAGTTAGGGCATTGTTCCCCGGAAAAGGGGGGGTTTCCCCTCCTGAAGGGGATTGGAGATTTATTCAGTAAGAGCCCATAACCCAGTGGGACCTCTCTGTTGTACGGCAGGGGGGGAGCTAAAAACTTGCGCTCACGAGTGTAATTCATTTCAATAAGCCGACCAGAGTGAAACGTTCGGTCCGGTCGGCTCATTGAAGTGAATTACATACGGGAGAACAAGTTTTTAGCTCCCCCTGCCGTTTGCGCTCCCATATGGGGAAAAATGTAATGTGAACCCACCCTTATTCAGCAATGTTGTTCAGACGCCTTGAGCTTTAACCCCTTAAGAACTGAGCCCTTTTTCACCTTGATGACAGAGCCCTTTTTACAATTCTGACCACTATCACTTTATGCATTAATAACTCTGCGATGCTTTTACCGATTATTCTGATTCCGAGATTGTTTCTTTGTGACATATTCTACTTTAATACAGTGGTAAATTTTAGCATTTTTCTAACTTTGAAACTCTCTGCTTGTAAGGAAAGTTGATATTCCAAATATATATTGATTCACACATACAATATGTCTACTTTATATTTTCATCATAAAGTTGACATGATTTTACTTCTGGAACACATCAGAGGGCTTCAAAGTTCAGCAGCAATTTTCAAATTTTTCACAAAATTTACAAAATTGGAATTTTTCAGGGACCAGTTCAGTTTTGAAGTGGATTTGAGGGGTCTTCATATTAGAAATACCCCATTATAAAAACTGCACCCCCCCCCCCCCAAAGTATTCAAAATGACTTTCAGAAAGTGTATTAACCCTTTAGGTGTTTCATAGGAATAGCGGCAAATTGAAGGGGAAAATTCAAAATCTTTATTTTTTACACTCTCATGTTCTTGTAGACCCAGTTTTTGAAATTTTACAAGGAGTAAAAGGAGAAAAAGCCCCCCAAAATTTGTAACCCAATTTCTCTCGAGTAAGGAAATATCTCATATGTGTATGTCAAGTGTTTGGCGGGCGCAGTAGAGGACTCAGAAGGGAAAGAGCGACAATGGGATTTTGGAGAGTGAGTTTTTCTGAAATGTTTTTGGGGGGCATGTCACATTTAGGAAGCCTCTATGGTGCCAGAACAGCAAAAAAAAAAACTTAACAAGGGGTCCAGTGAGCCTTAACACCCCACAGGTGTTTGACGACTTTTCGTTAAAGTCGGATGTGTAAATGAATTTTTTTCCACAAAAATGCTGGTTTTCCCCGAAATTTTACATTTTTGCAAGGGGTTATAGGAGAAAATGTCCCCCAAAATTTGTAACCACATCTCTTCGAAATATGGAAATACCCCATGTGTGGACGTCAAGCACACTGCGGGCGCACTACAATGCTCAGAGGAGAAGAAGTCACATTTGGCTTTTGGAAAGCAAATTTTGCTGAAATGGTTTTTGGGGGGCATGTTGCATTTAGGAAGCCTCTATGGTGCCAGAACAGCAAAAAAAAAAAACACATGGCATACTATTTTGGAAACTACAACCCTTAAGGAACGTAACAAGGGGTACAGTGAGCCTTAACACCCCACAGGTGTTTGACAAATTTCTGCTAAAGTTGGACAGGAAAATGAAATATTAAATTTTTTTTTATTAAAATGCTGATGTTACCCCAAATTTTTCATTTTCACAAGGGGTAATTGGAGAAAAAGCCTCCCAAAATGTGTAACCCCATTTCTTCTGAGTATGGAAATACCCCATATGTAGATGTAAAGTGCTCTGCGGGCGAACTACAATGCTCAGAAGAGAAGGAGCGCCATTGAGCATTTGGTGAGAGAATTTGGTTGGAATAGAAGTCAGGGGCCATGTGCGTTTACAAAGTCCCCATAATGCCAGAACAGTGGACCCCCCCCCCCCACATGTGACCCCATTTTGGAAACTACACCCCTCACAGAATTTAATAAGGGGTGCAGTGAACATTTACACCCCACTGGCGTTTGACAGATCTTTGGAACAGTGGACTGTGCAAATTAAAAATTAAATTTTTCATTTTTATGGACCACTGTTCCAAAAATCTGTCAGACACCTGTGGGGTGTTAAAAGGGTACTCCGGTGAAAACCTTTTTTCTTTTAAATCAACTGGTGGCAGAAAGTTAAACATATTTGTAAATTACTTCTATTAAAAAATCTTAATCCTTCCTGTACTTATTAGCTGCTGAATACTACAGAGGAATTTCTTTTCTTTTTGGAATGCTCTCTGATGACATCACAAACACACTGCTCTCTGATGATGTTATTATAATAATAATAATGCTTTATTTATTGTTGTCCTTAGTGGGATTTGAACCCAAGTCCCTAGCACTGCATGGCAGCAGTGCTAACCACTGAGCCACCATGCTGCCCTTAGCATACATCTGCTATGCACGGTTGCTAAAATCGACAGAGATGTCAGCAGAGAGCACTGTGCTCGTGACGTCATCAGTGTTCCAAAAAGAAATGAATTTCCTCTGTAGCATTCAGCAGCTAATAAGTACTGGAAGGATTAAGATTTTTTAATAGAAGTAATTTACAAATATGTTTAACTTTCTGCCATCAGTTTATTTAAAAGAAAAAAGGTTTTCACCGGAGTACGTCTTTAAGGCTCACTATACCCCTTGTTACATTCCGTGAGGGGTGCAGTTTCCAAAATGGGGTCACATGTGGGTATTTATTGTTTTGCGTTTATGTCAGAACCGCTGTAAAATCAGCCACCCCTGTGCAAATCACCAGTTTCGGCCTCAATTGTACATAGTGCGCTCTCACTCCTGAGCCTTGTTGTGCGCCCGCAGAGCATTTTACGCCCACATATGGGGTATTTCCTTATTCAGGAAAAATTGTGTTACAATTTTTGGGGGTCTTTTTTTTTTCCTTTTACCGATTGTGAAAACTAAAAGTATGGGGCAACACCAGCATGTTAGTGTAAAATTATTTTTTTTACACTAACAGGCTGGTGTAGACCCCAACTTTACCTTTTCATAAGAGGTAAAAGGAGAAAAAGCTCCCAAAAGTTGTAACGCAATTTCACCTGCGTACGGAAATACCCCACATGTGGCCCTAAACTGTTTCCTTGAAATACGACAGGGCTCCGAAGTGAGAGAGCGCCATGCGCATTTGAGGCCTAAATTGGGGATTTGAATCCACCACAAAAATACCCCATGGCAGTGTTTGCCAAACAGGTTGCCTCCAGCTGTTGCAAAACTCCCAGCATGCCTGGACAGTCAGTGGCTGTTCGTCAATACTGGGAGTTGTTGTTTTTCAACAGCTGGAGGCTCCGTTTTGGAAACTCTGCCGTACAAGACGTTTTTTTTTATCGTTTTTTTTTTATTGGGGAGGGGGGGAACTGTGCAGGGGTATGTGTATATGTAGTGTTTTACTTTTTATTTTGTGTAGGTTTAGTGTAGTGTATTGTTTTTAGGGTACATTCACACGGTTGGGTTTACAATGAGTTTGAGTTGTGGCAGAAAATTTTCTGCATCTCAAACTTGCAGCAGAACTTGCTGTAAACCCACCCGTGTGACTGTATCCTGTACATTCACATGGGGGCGGGGGGCAAACCTCCAGCTGTTGCAAAACTACAACTCCCAGCATGTACTGACAGACCATAAATGCTGGGAGTTGCAGTTATGCAACAGCTGGAACCACATTGGTTGCGAAACACTGAGCGTCTGTTACTTAGTGTTTCGCAACCAGTGTGCCTCCAGCTGTTGCAAAACTACAACTTCCAGCATGTACAGTCTCTCGGTGCATGCTGGGAGTTGTATTTTTGCTACAGCTGGAGGCACACTGGTTGCGAAACACTGAGTTAGGTAACAAACTCTGTTTCACAACCAATGTGTCTCCAGCTGTTGCAAAACTGCAACAATCAGCATGTGTTGACAGTTGAAGGGCATGCTGAGTGTTGTAACTTTGCAACAGCTGGAGGCACACTGCTACAACTCCCAGCATGCACAGACTACCAAAAAGGAGGTAGAGGAGGTGAACAGGCTCACCTCCGTCTGTATCCTGCTGCCGGGACCGCGTGCTGTATCCTGCTGCTGGGACCGATCCTGCTGCTCCTGTCTCCGCCACCGATCCTGAAGGGAACCCCGCCGGTCCAGGGCAAGGTAGGAGGCCCCCGCCGGCGCCGATCTCCACCCAGCAGGTCCGTGATTGTCCAGTTGCTCCGACCGATCAATCGTGATCGTGAGGCGGCACCCATGCCACCTCACTCCTGCTGGGTATGGGTGAATGGGGCTGACCCATTCACCCTTTTTTTCCGGGTCACCAGAGACCCGATTGACCTGGAATAGCGAAAAATCGCAGGTCTGAATTGACACATGATTTGCCGCTATCGCCGACATGGGAAGGTCTCAGGACCCCTATGGGCGATATGCTGGGATGACTGCTGATAGATATTAGCAGTCATCCTATTCCGATCACCGTGCCCAGAGACACGGTGATCAAGGAAAGCTGCGCCGTAAATGTATGGCGCTGTGGGCTAAGTACTTCTTGGCAGCGCCGTACATTTACGGCGCATGTCCTTAAGGAGTTAAACTGGTACTCCGCTGCCCCAGAATTTGGAAAATTATGTTCCGAAGGCTTGGAGCAGGTGGCGGGGATCGTGACATCACAGACACGCTCCTTGTGACATCACGCCAGGCTCCCTAAATGTGAGTCTATGGGAGGGGCATGGCCATGACATCATGGCCCCGCCGCCAGCACCCTGTGTTCAAAACCAACACCGGATGCTGCACAGAGATCGCGGGGATCCTACCTGTGTGACCCCCACGATCAAAGATCTTATCCCCTAACCTTTGGATAGGAGATAAGATGTCTAGGGGCGGAGTACCCCATTAAATTAACAAATGACGTCTAACAAGTCCTTTCCTTGAACGGAGAGCGCACAGCTGGCTTCAGCCCCTCAGAGAGCTGGGAACCAACCATAGAGCCACCTGGTTAATTCTTCTCCGCACTTCACCCGAATACAACTTGTTCTTCCCTCTATAACCTAAGGAAGGACCCTGTGTAGAGTAGGAGACCCCACTAATCTAACACCTATAGGATCAGAATGTCCTAGAAGATAGAAGTGATTTTATATGTCTAATCTGCTCATGTCCTGTTACCTTGTAGCCATATATGAGACTCTTTTCCTCCCATGTAAAATTATAGAGATGACATCGCTGGATCGGTGACTACTGTCACGATGCCGGCTGGCAGGTAGTGGATCCTCTGTGCCAGAGAGGGATTGGCGTGGACCGTGCTAGAGGATCGGTTCTAAGTCACTACTGGTTTTCACCAGAGCCCGCCGCAAAGCGGGATGGTCTTGCTGCGGCGGTAGTGACCAGGTCGTATCCCCTAGCAACGGCTCAACCTCTCTGGCTGCTGAAGATAGGCGCGGTACAAGGGAGTAGACAGAAGCAAGGTCGGACGTAGCAGAAGGTCGGGGCAGGCAGCAAGGATCGTAGTCAGGGGCAACGGCAGGAGGTCTGGAACACAGGCTAGGAACACACAAGGAAACGCTTTCACTGGCACTAAGGCAACAAGATCCGGCGAGGGAGTGAAGGGGAAGTGAGGTGATATAGGGAAGTGCACAGGTGTAAACACTAATTGGAACCACTGCGCCAATCAGCGGCGCAGTGGCCCTTTAAATCGCAAAGACCCGGCGCGCGCGCGCCCTAGGGAGCGGGGCCGCGCGCGCCGGGACAGAACTGACGGAGAGCGAGTCAGGTACGGGAGCCGGGGTGCGCATCGCGAGCGGGCGCTACCCGCATCGCGAATCGCATCCCGGCCAGAGGCGGTATCGCAGCGCCCCGGGTCCGTGGAACCGACCGGAGCGCTGCAGTGAGAGGAGTGTAGCGAGCGCTCCGGGGAGGAGCGGGGACCCGGAGCGCTCGGCGTAACAGTACCCCCCCCCTTGGGTCTCCCCCTCTTCTTGGAGCCTGAGAACCTGAGGACCAGACTTTTGTCCAGGATATTGTCCTCAGGTTCCCAGGACCTCTCTTCTGGACCACAACCCTCCCAATCCACTAAAAAGAAGGTTTTCCCTCTGACCTTTTTAGATGCTAAAATTTCCTTGACGGAGAAGATGTCCGAGGAGCCGGAGACAGGAGTGGGGGGAACAGATTTGGGAGAGAAACGGTTAATGATAAGTGGTTTAAGAAGAGAAACATGAAAGGCATTAGGAATACGAAGAGAAGGAGGAAGAAGAAGTTTGTAAGAGACAGGATTAATCTGGCGCAGAATCTTGAAAGGACCAAGATAGCGTGGTCCCAACTTATAGCTAGGGACACGGAAGCGGACATATTTGGCGGAGAGCCATACCTTGTCTCCAGGGGAAAAAATGGGAGGAGCTCTTCTTTTCTTATCCGCGAATCTCTTCATGCGTGAAGAAGCCTGTAAGAGAGAATTTTGGGTCTCTCTCCATATGATGGAAAGATCACGAGAAATTTCATCCACAGCGGGCAGACCAGAGGGCAAGGGGGTAGGGAGGGGGGGAAGAGGGTGACGGCCGTACACCACGAAAAACGGGGATTTGGAGGAAGATTCAGAGATTCTGAAATTATACGAGAATTCGGCCCAAGGTAGAAGATCTGCCCAGTCATCCTGGCGGGAGGAAACAAAATGTCGTAAATAGTCACCCAAGATCTGGTTAATTCTTTCTACTTGTCCATTGGATTGAGGATGGTATGCAGAAGAAAAATTTAATTTAATCTTGAGTTGTTTACAGAGAGCCCTCCAGAATTTAGACACAAATTGGACGCCTCTATCCGAGACGATCTGCGTAGGCAACCCGTGAAGACGAAAAATGTGTACAAAAAATTGTTTAGCCAACTGAGGCGCTGAAGGAAGACCAGGAAGAGGGATGAAATGTGCCATTTTGGAGAATCGATCAACGACCACCCAAATAACAGTGTTGCCATGGGATGGGGGTAAGTCAGTAATAAAATCCATACCAATCAGAGACCAAGGTTGTTCGGGAACAGGCAGAGGAAGAAGAAAACCAGCGGGCTTCTGGCGAGGAGTCTTATCCCGGGCACAGATAGTGCAGGCTCGCACAAAGTCCACCACATCAGTCTCTAGAGTCGGCCACCAATAGAAGCGAGAGATGAGTTGCACAGATTTCTTGATGCCCGCATGACCTGCGAGATGGGAGGAGTGACCCCATTTGAGGATTCCGAGGCGTTGGCGTGGAGAAACAAAGGTCTTTCCTGGAGGAGTTTGCCTGATGGAGGCTGGAGAAGTGGAAATCAGGCAGTCAGGAGGAATGATGTGTTGAGGAGAGAGTTCAATTTCAGAAGCATCTGAGGAACGAGAGAGAGCATCGGCCCTAATGTTCTTATCAGCAGGCCGAAAGTGAATTTCAAAATTAAATCGGGCAAAGAACAGAGACCACCTGGCCTGACGAGGATTCAGCCGTTGGGCAGACTCGAGGTATGAGAGGTTCTTGTGATCGGTGTAAATAATAACTGGAAATCTTGATCCCTCCAGCAGATGCCTCCATTCCTCAAGTGCTAATTTAATGGCTAGAAGCTCTCGATCCCCGATGGAGTAGTTCCTCTCCGCCGGAGAGAAGGTCCTAGAAAAAAACCCACAAGTAACAGCATGCCCGGAAGAGTTTTTTTGTAGAAGGACAGCTCCAGCTCCCACTGAGGAGGCATCAACCTCCAATAGGAAGGGTTTAGATGGGTCAGGTCTGGAGAGCACGGGAGCCGAAGAGAAGGCAGACTTGAGTCGTTTAAAGGCATCTTCCGCTTGAGGAGGCCAAGACTTGGGATCGGCATTTTTTTTGGTTAAAGCCACAATAGGAGCCACAATGGTAGAAAAATGTGGAATAAATTGCCTGTAATAATTGGCGAACCCCAAAAAACGTTGGATGGCACGGAGTCCGGAGGGGCGTGGCCAATCTAAGACGGCAGAGAGTTTATCTGGATCCATTTGTAGTCCCTGGCCAGAGACCAAGTATCCTAGAAAAGGAAGAGATTGGCATTCAAACAGACATTTCTCAATTTTAGCATAGAGTTGATTGTCACGAAGTCTCTGAAGAACCATACGGACATGCTGGCGGTGTTCTTCTAGATTGGCCGAAAAAATTAGGATATCATCAAGATATACAACAACACAGGAGTATAACAGATCACGAAAAATTTCATTAACAAAGTCTTGGAAGACAGCAGGGGCGTTGCACAGGCCAAAGGGCATGACCAGATACTCAAAGTGTCCATCTCTGGTGTTAAATGCTGTTTTCCACTCATCCCCCTCTCTGATGCGGATGAGGTTATAGGCGCCTCTTAAGTCCAATTTAGTAAAGATGTGGGCACCTTGGAGGCGATCAAAGAGTTCAGAGATGAGGGGTAAGGGGTAGCGGTTCTTAACCGTGATTTTATTAAGTCCGCGGTAGTCAATGCAAGGACGTAGAGAGCCATCTTTTTTGGACACAAAGAAAAATCCGGCTCCGGCAGGAGAGGAGGATTTACGGATAAAGCCCTTTTTTAGATTCTCCTGGACGTATTCAGACATGGCAAGAGTCTCTGGGGCAGAGAGAGGATAAATTCTGCCCCGGGGTGGAGTAGTGCCCGGGAGGAGGTCGATAGGACAATCATAAGGCCTGTGAGGAGGTAAAGTCTCCGCTTGTTTTTTGCAGAAAACATCCGCGAAGTCCATATAGGCCTTAGGGAGACCGGTTACTGGAGGAAGCACAGAGTTACGGCAAGGGTTACTGGGAACCGGTTTTAGGCAGTCCTTGGAACAAGAGGGCCCCCAACTCTTGATCTCCCCAGTGGACCAATCCAGGGTTGGGGAATGAAGTTGAAGCCAGGGAAGTCCAAGGAGAATTTCCGAGGTGCAATTGGGGAGGACCAAAAGTTCAATCCTCTCGTGATGAGATCCGATGCTCATTAGAAGGGGCTCCGTGCGGAAACGTATGGAACAGTCCAATCTTTCATTGTTTATACAATTGATGTAAAGGGGTCTGGTGAGACTGGTCACTGGGATGTTGAACCTGTTGACGAGAGAGGCCAAAATAAAATTTCCTGCAGATCCAGAGTCCAAGAAGGCCACAGAAGAGAAGGAGAAGGCAGAGGCAGACATCCGCACAGGCACAGTAAGACGTGGAGAAGCAGAGTGGACATCAAGGATTGTCTCACCTTTGTGCGGAGTCAGGGTACGTCTTTCCAGGCGGGGAGGGCGGATAGGACAATCCCTCAGGAAGTGTTCAGTACTAGCACAGTACAGGCAGAGGTTCTCCATGCGGCGTCGTGTCCTCTCTTGAGATGTCAGGCGAGACCGGTCGACCTGCATAGCCTCCACGGCGGGAGGCACAGGAACAGATTGCAGGGAACCAGAGGAGAGAGGAGCCGAGGAGAAGAAACGCCTCGTGCGAACAGAGTCCATATCTTGGCGGAGCTCCTGACGCCTTTCGGAAAAACGCATGTCAATGCGAGTGGCTAGGTGAATAAGTTCATGAAGATTAGCAGGCATTTCTCGTGCGGCCAGAACATCTTTAATGTTGCTGGATAGGCCTTTTTTAAAGGTCGCGCAGAGGGCCTCATTGTTCCAGGATAATTCAGAAGCAAGAGTACGGAATTGTACGGCATACTCGCCAACGGAAGAATTACCCTGGACCAGGTTCAACAGGGCAGTCTCAGCAGAAGAGGCTCGGGCAGGTTCCTCAAAGACACTTCGAATTTCCGAGAAGAAGGAGTGTACAGAGGCAGTGACGGGGTCATTGCGGTCCCAGAGCGGTGTGGCCCAAGCCAGGGCTTTTCCAGACAGCAGGCTGACTACGAAAGCCACCTTAGACCTTTCAGTGGGGAACTGGTCCGACATCATCTCCAAGTGTAATGAACATTGGGAAAGGAAGCCACGGCAAAGCTTAGAGTCCCCATCAAATTTATCCGGCAAGGATAGTCGTAGTCCAGAAGCGGCCACTCGCTGCGGAGGAGGTACAGGAGCTGGCGGAGGAGATGGTTGCTGGAGCTGTGGTAGTAACTGTTGTAGCATAACAGTCAGTTGAGACAGCTGTTGGCCTTGTTGCGCAATCTGTTGTGACTGCTGGGCGACCACCGTGGTGAGGTCAGCGACAACTGGCAGAGGAACTTCAGCGGGATCCATGGCCGGATCTACTGTCACGATGCCGGCTGGCAGGTAGTGGATCCTCTGTGCCAGAGAGGGATTGGCGTGGACCGTGCTAGAGGATCGGTTCTAAGTCACTACTGGTTTTCACCAGAGCCCGCCGCAAAGCGGGATGGTCTTGCTGCGGCGGTAGTGACCAGGTCGTATCCCCTAGCAACGGCTCAACCTCTCTGGCTGCTGAAGATAGGCGCGGTACAAGGGAGTAGACAGAAGCAAGGTCGGACGTAGCAGAAGGTCGGGGCAGGCAGCAAGGATCGTAGTCAGGGGCAACGGCAGGAGGTCTGGAACACAGGCTAGGAACACACAAGGAAACGCTTTCACTGGCACTAAGGCAACAAGATCCGGCGAGGGAGTGAAGGGGAAGTGAGGTGATATAGGGAAGTGCACAGGTGTAAACACTAATTGGAACCACTGCGCCAATCAGCGGCGCAGTGGCCCTTTAAATCGCAAAGACCCGGCGCGCGCGCGCCCTAGGGAGCGGGGCCGCGCGCGCCGGGACAGAACTGACGGAGAGCGAGTCAGGTACGGGAGCCGGGGTGCGCATCGCGAGCGGGCGCTACCCGCATCGCGAATCGCATCCCGGCCAGAGGCGGTATCGCAGCGCCCCGGGTCCGTGGAACCGACCGGAGCGCTGCAGTGAGAGGAGTGTAGCGAGCGCTCCGGGGAGGAGCGGGGACCCGGAGCGCTCGGCGTAACAACTACGTTATAAAAGAAAAACGTTTTTTCCCCAATGTCTCTTTTATTGTTAACAAAAGAAAAAAAGTAACAAATCACCGTTACACCACAATAATATCCATATTGCCCCAATAATACAAAAATTACAAACAAACTCTTAATAAAAGATAGATAGAGATAAATAGGAAAAGAAATAGATAAACCCGACGTCTTGGATAAAACATAATAAATAATTATTTAATGAAAAGGTTCTAATATAAATATGGCGCAACAACATATTTATAATGCAGCATACTACATACGGGGGAGTACTGGAGAAAGACCTGGATTTCTTTTTCTAGACAAATATGTCCCCAGATACACGTCCTGCGCTCCTCTGGATCACTGGCGTACATTAGAGGGTCATTTATTCAACTTGGACATGCGTACAAGAAACAAGATAACACTTATACTCCGGTCCCCATTTAGTTTCGAACGCTGGGTGAGAGCTCCCGTGGTCGCCCCGCACCCTCATGACATCAAGCCCCACCCCCTTGCCATTAATTCCCCCCCTCAATGCAAGTCTAGGGGAGGGGGTGTGATGGCCGTCATGACCCCTTTTCATAGACTTGAATTGAGGGGGCGGGGTGTGACATCACGGGGACAGGGAGTGATGTCACGAGGGGATG